>NW_015505385.1:904293-905291 GCF_001515645.1 Sinocyclocheilus grahami
CTGATGAAGAAACAAACTCATCTACATCTCGGATGGCCTGAGGGTGAGCACATATTTAGCAAATTTTCTTTTTTGGGGTGAACTACTCCTTTGTCTCAGATGTTTCTTCTAGAACTCAATTTGGTCTTGGAAATTGTGCTGTTTCAGACATCAATGAGATGTCATCTGAAAAGGCAGTTCTTTTTTTCTCAGAAGATGAGTTGAGAAGTCTGCATTTGCGCTTAGTTTAATCTCACTGCTGTCTAGGAGAAGCGGCTCACAGATGCCAGGTCTGTGGGGTCTGTGTAGAGTAAATACACGTGTGATCGAACGCTCAGGCTAGTGATGCAACGTCAGACACGAGGGCTTCCTTCTGTAAGGCTCCAGGGTGTTTTTTTTTCAAGCATTTACATTGCGCTGAGCCAACTGGCTAACCAAGTCCATAAAGCACAGTAGAGCATTACTTTTACTATTCAGCATGCTTTACCGGCAGGCTTGCCGCTCCCCGCAGCTTTAGACATTTCAGGGCTCACAAAATTTCAAAATCGCTGGTAGACATTCTTCAGATTTTGGTAGCCCAAAATTAATTTAAGTGGCCCGAATAAAAAAAAAAAAGACATCGGCTGAACTTCGCAGCAGACAAATCAGCATGATTAAAAACTAGTAGCATATAGGGATGTAACGATTCACTCAACTCACGATGCGATTCACGATATTGATTTCACAATACAATTTTCTCACAATTTTTCTTTTGAACAAAATGAGATTTAAGTCAAATTATAAATGAAAAGGTGTCCTTTTATTATTTCTCCAACAAAATGGTGCACATTTCTTTGTGAAATTGAAATATGTCAAATGATAAAACTAACTTGACATTTTTAAACCCATCCCAAATCAAATAATTAAATATTACAAATAAAATAAAGCTCTTCATATAAACAAACTAAGGCTTTGGCTGTGCTTTTTCCATTTAAAATCAGAGGCAGCCACTGCATTTTAATCATGATCCAAACAAAGAT
>NW_015505385.1:905424-912725 GCF_001515645.1 Sinocyclocheilus grahami
TTTAGATCTCAGTAATACCTAGTTCCGCTTTAATAGGATCAGGCTTTGGACTGCAGGGGTTTGTGTGTGTCAGCCGGCTCGATCTGCTTCTAGGATGTCAGGTGAGCTTCAAACTATTGGAGAGGCATCATGTTGTTTAAAGGGTATTTCCAACTCGCATGTAATGTAATCTGACAGTATTCTGCTGAGAAATGGTTCCTACAGGATCTCCATAACCTTTGCTTCTTTTTATTTCCATGCATTTTTTCCCCTAGCGTTGGGTGGCTTATATAACCAATGAGGGACTAGATTGCACAAACATGACATGAAGCAGGTAGAGTCTAAATAAAGGTCCAGATAGATGAAGGCCGGTGAGCCAAGAACACCTTCAACATGATGCAACTAGTACAACCACCTACACTGTTTTAGTGAAAACAGAGAATTGTTTCTTTCCTCAAAAGAGTTTGTTTGATATTCTGGTTTTAATGTGATTCATGTAGAGTAATAGTTCATCCAAAAATGAAAATCTGTTGAAAATGTGCTCACCCTCAGGTCGTCCGAGATGTAGATGAGTTTGTTTCTGCATCAGATTTGTAGAAATGTAGCATTGCATCAGTGTCTCAGCAATGGATGCTCTGCAGTGAATGGGTGCCGTCAGAATGAGAGTCCAAACAGCTGATAAAAACAGATGTTAACTGATGGACTGGAGTGGTGTGGATTACTGTAATGTTTTTATCAGATGTTTGGACTCTCATTCTGACGGCACCCATTCACTGCAGAGCATCCCATTGCTGAGACACTGATGCAATGCTACATTTCTCCAAATCTGATGAAGAAACAAACTCATCTACATCTCGGATGGCCTGAGGGTGAGCACATATTTAGCAAATTTTCTTTTTTTGGGGTGAACTACTCCTTTGTCTCAGATGTTTCTTCTAGAACTCAATTTGGTCTTGGAAATTGTGCTGTTTCAGACATCAATGAGATGTCATCTGAAAAGGCAGTTCTTTTTTTCTCAGAAGATGAGTTGAGAAGTCTGCATTTGCGCTTAGTTTAATCTCACTGCTGTCTAGGAGAAGCGGCTCACAGATGCCAGGTCTGTGGGGTCTGTGTAGAGTAAATACACGTGTGATCGAACGCTCAGGCTAGTGATGCAACGTCAGACACGAGGGCTTCCTTCTGTAAGGCTCCAGGGTGTTTTTTTTTCAAGCATTTACATTGCGCTGTGCCAACTGGCTAACCAAGTCCATAAAGCACAGTAGAGCATTACTTTTACTATTCAGCATGCTTTACCGGCAGGCTTGCCGCTCCCCGCAGCTTTAGACATTTCAGGGCTCACAAAATTTCAAAATCGCTGGTAGACATTCTTCAGATTTTGGTAGCCCAAAATTAATTTAAGTGGCCCGAATAAAAAAAAAAAAGACATCGGCTGAACTTCGCAGCAGACAAATCAGCATGATTAAAAACTAGTAGCATATAGGGATGTAACGATTCACTCAACTCACGATGCGATTCACGATATTGATTTCACAATACAATTTTCTCACAATTTTTCTTTTGAACAAAATGAGATTTAAGTCAAATTATAAATGAAAAGGTGTCCTTTTATTATTTCTCCAACAAAATGGTGCACATTTCTTTGTGAAATTGAAATATGTCAAATGATAAAACTAACTTGACATTTTTAAACCCATCCCAAATCAAATAATTAAATATTACAAATAAAATAAAGCTCTTCATATAAACAAACTAAGGCTTTGGCTGTGCTTTTTCCATTTAAAATCAGAGGCAGCCACTGCATTTTAATCATGATCCAAACAAAGATGCTAAATACTTGTTATTTAGATTGCAATTAGATTGTATAATTTCGAAATTTGAAGCAAAAACAGAATGGCTTGATTTTAGCTTTGTGAATGAGACGCAAATGTCACTCTGACAGCAGGTGGCGCTTATGGAACAGCAGGTATTTATAGGCTGCTGCCCCTTTAAGACCGAATGCATGGATCCAATATAGCGATGCACTTGAGATTTCTTTCACTACTGTTTACGTTCACTTAAGACAGTGTTACTCATTGCGCGGCTCGCGAGCCTTATGCATGGCAGTAAATAATACGATGATATGATCATGCAGTCAATGCAGATATTTCATAAAAACATTAAAAACAAGCAGGGCTATAACATAACCCATTAAAAAAACTCACACCATGTTTACACCGGACGTGAGTGGCACGATCCGACAAAGGACAATAGAACCCAGTGATGTTGTCTACACTGGATGAAAATACCTAAAACAGCGGCATTACAAGATGGAGATATAGACTAGAAAAGATATTTACACTTGCTCTGTCCTACGTCCATGACACTGACTCACTGCGGAGTAGCCAGTTTTAATCTTAACAGCTCTTAACGCCGAATGTGCACTTGGATGGTAAGATACATGATTAAAAAAAATAATAACTTAAGGTCTTTCCAGCATTAAGGTAATCCTGCTTTTTTTTTTTTTTTATAATCTTGTCTCAGTTACAAATTTGACTGGTAAATGATAAAGAATGATAGCCGCTTTTGTATTGCATTGCATTGCATATGACAGATTGATAAAAAGACATGCTATTCATGACTGGATGTAACTTTTGATACTTCGCGGTAAAAGTGGCTCTCCGATTGACTTTGCCCTATCAGTGCGGCTCCCATTGAAAAAAATAGTGAAGACCACTGACTTAAGACATAACCGACTGTGTTTACGAGAATACTTGCCGAGACAATTTGAGATAATTTTGTGTGTATGTGTTCGTTCATATGCGAAAGAGGAATCGATTCTGTGTATTGGGAGTGAAATTGCAGTGTTCACACACAGCTAATAGACTAAGATCATTGCTATTCAAAATATTTAGATTGATCAATATTTATCAATTTAGATTAGGCATTAATATGC
Source organism: Sinocyclocheilus grahami (assembly GCF_001515645.1). Lineage (NCBI taxonomy): Eukaryota > Metazoa > Chordata > Actinopteri > Cypriniformes > Cyprinidae > Sinocyclocheilus > Sinocyclocheilus grahami. The sequence goes on from NW_015505385.1 coordinate 908,336, forward strand.
ATAAAAATGAATGTAATTTGTTTTTAAATGCTTTATTTCTGTGCAGCGCTTTTTGCATTTTCCACATGATCACGGCTTCAACTGTAAAAGAACAGCTCAGAATGATTAGTTAATATTAAGTAACTTACATTTTAGACACAAAATGCTTTGTCAAACACATTCCACAGCTCAAACTAACTCTTAGAAACCAGTTATAAAAGGAAAACATCAGGTTTCATTCAGGTTCCTCTGTTGGGTCTTGTAGATGTGCTTCAGTGGCAGATTTTGTGGTATGTAATATCATGACAATGACAATTTTTAGCAGGTGTAAAAATGATTTCAGAAATATTGCAGCATCACTATATTATTTTTACACAGAGATTGGTAGGTCTATTAGTAAAACCTGTTGACTTCAGCAATCTTTGTTGCGTTATATGCCAACGGTGACAGTTCAAAAATGGCGAAAAGCACTTCTTGTGTTTTTTTGCCTCAGGTTTGCATGCCTGTAACTCAAAAGATATTAAAGGTATCTTAATATCCTTTTAGATTCTGGTTCTTAACAAACTTTCCTTTTGTTATCTTAATTTTAAAGTCCCTCAATTGTTCAATCCCAGATATATGGAGAGCTTAATGCGGCTCCATGAGTAAACTGGCTCTAAATCTCGGGTGGAAATTGTCATTTTGATCCACCTCTACAAAATAGTGGATTACTCCGTAAATCTATGACATTTAATATTTTGGCTTTCGTTGCTGTTTACATTGGTCTTTCCACAGAAAAAAAACATTAACAAAATCTAAAATTTGTGCTGGGGAAGTTTTATTGAGAATTCAAATGAATATACAGTACAGTATTTGAGCACAGAAATACAATAGGGGACTGACACTCCGCAGTATGCAAATTAAACACTGTGATGTCATGAATATGCTAATTAGCGACATTCAGTATTGTCAACAGTGGTCTGAATGCTTTCTAATGTCATCATTACAGATGAGGTATTGGCACAGGCTGCTGAGTTTGGCCTTGCTTACATACTTTACACTTCCAGCTCTTTTGACATACAATCTAAAGACATTTATTCCACATGCATATGTCACATTACAGTATGCACAGAAGCTCAGAAAATATCGTCCCCATTTTGTTCCCTCCGACGGTGGCTTTAGGAAGCAACAGCTCTTAATGGGGATGGATGGCACCATTATGTAATTCTAGACTAAAAGAACAGATCAACTTAGAGGAGGGAAAAAACTGTGAGGGTAAGAAAACAAACAATGAAAAGAACATTCAAAGTTTTCTTTCCACTTCAGCTCAGTGTTCATAAAAAACACACTTTCTGCTTAGTTCAGCCTTCCCTCCGGGGACCGAAATCGAGAGTTTGGCCTTGGAGAAGAGGAGACTTGTGTTTTTGTGTCTAATTGTCGTGGTGATTGAGAGGGAGAACAGAACGGAGAATGAAAGCGTGAAAGAGAAAGGGCCCTCGGTGACACGCTAGTAACCATGACAACCGGCCCTCCGGGGACCGGCCCCCCTTTTCAGAGCTCCACCTCCAGCTAAACACCCGCTAATTGGGCCACTTCGCTTTGTGTGCTTCTCCACTGATCCTCGAGCCAGAAATATCAACATCCTTGTTAAGCCTCTGTCGTCTAATCATTTTCTCTGGAGCTGGTTTGCGAGTCATTAATCGTGCTGCTATAGATCCTCCCGATCGTAAGGAATCCAGAACGTGTGACGGAACAATGGAAACACGGCTCGAATAAACTCTGCGAAGTGAATTATGCAAAAAGCGCTCCGTCTCCTTCATGGTGGTGAACGCTTTTGGGAGGATCTTAAACAAACGTAAACCTTTTGTGGTGATCACAGGCTTCAGACCGGTTTAGTCGGCATGCACCAAATGAATTCAGTCTGGAGAATGTTTATTGCTGAACTTCGGTCCAAAGCAAGATGAGTTCGCTTGCGAATTTCCTTTTGAATGCATTTATTTATACAGCATGGGCTAATCTCTCTTCCTAGTCATAGTTTTTCAAGTTGATCTCAAGTTTGTGTATAAGAGTAAAAATTTAACTTGAGTAAACCATGTAAACAAACAAAGACTCATAATAATAATAATTATTGCTTACGGTATAGAATGAGTAAACACATGTAGTTGTGTAAAAATACTTTATTTTTAATTATGTAAACAAGAATGTGAAAAAATGTTATTAATTTAATGTATTACTTCATTTTCTGAATCTTTGATTAATGAAATCAGGAGATATTTTAAGAAAAGGTATTTAATTATAATTTGTAGGGCTTAAAGTCCCCATGAAATCAAAATGAAAGTTTTGTGGGTGTTAGTATCAATATGTTAGTCTTAAGGTTATCTATAAGGCAGTGTGCTCCAAAACAGTGACAAAATTCACATTTAGAAGATATAAGCAGTCGAAGCTTGCAGTTCGTCACTTCCGCCAAAACGGCTCAACGATGACGTCACATCGTACTTCAGCTTCTCATCAAATCTTCTGACCAATCAAACGCTCTCTAGAAGCCGAAGCCCCGCCCCCTACATTATAAGTAGATGCTGAAGCCGCGGCTGAGATCACTATTTTGTTTTACTAAGAGTTTCATATTGAATATAGGGGGTATAATCTATTAGACTGTGGCTGTCAAATGCGGCTTTACCGAGCTCAATGGCTCTGACCTGTGCAGATATAAACAAAACGCTATTGGCTCATTTAAAAAGGGGGCGGGGCTGCTCTATGTCCCGCCCTGTCTTCCTGTTTCAGTTGAAATTACGTCACGACATAGAATAACGCTGTGTGTTTCAAGGCACTTCAGGGGACCTTTAAGGACTTGGGTTGCAAAGGGGTGGAAAATTTCTGGTAAATTTCCAAAAATCCCTTGAATATTCCAAAAAAATCCTGGAAAGTTTCCGAAATTTACTGGAATGTTTCCGAAATTTACTGGAAATGTTCCACCTTTTTGCAACCCTATTAAGGACACATCAGATGTTACTCTAGAAGCTGTTGCCTGAAAATGTTAAACATTTAATTCAACAGCAGCTGATTTAGTAGTTGTTTGACATTCGAATATGATTGTTTATAAGACCGTTTTCACACTTGACTCAAGTTCGTCCGTCTTCAGCAGTGTCTGTAATTAAAACACACTGCTTTAGATCACCTGTTGTAGTGACTAATGAAGCGTCTCTTCACAAAGACAAATGAGTTTGTACAAAAGTTTACACTGAAACGGATGTCAGAGCATAACTGAATTACCTTGTACTGTAAACTTAGAAAAATGGGGGAAGTAAATATTTAGGCCTCTATGATATTTAAAAAAAAAGTACTTAATTCTCTTTGGAGGTCTGAATGAAATTGAATAATAATGTAAAAACTGAGTAATAATTGAATAATATATATTTTAAAAAAAATTATTAACTTAAGTTAAACTAAATTAAATGAAAATATAATTTAAGAAATTAAAATAGCATTATTTTTTAATGTACACAAAATATTATTATAAATATAAATATTTATATTAATAATATTACTATTCAAATATTATTTTAATTTTTAAATATTTTTGTATTTTATTTTGTATTTATTTGCTGTCAGTTGTGTGACAGTTTGCATGCCCTTGTGTTTTTTAGAGTTTGGCTGCATGCAACTAGCAGTTGGAGAGAGTATTACATCAGGGAATGTGAGAGCAGCTTAATTGCCTTACAAAAGAACTTTGCAGTAAATGTTTACTGCCAGTCCGCTAACATTACCTGCTATTCTGCGCGCCGGCCTCCTGCTGCTCCGCATCAGACCGCATTTAACACGATGCTGAACTTCATCTGTTTTATTAGGGTAATATATACTGAATAATTATGAATATCAACTAAGTTTATGAGATAGTGGTCCAGCAAAATATCATGTGAGCTTGTTTACTGAAGATGACAAATAAGATGATGCATGGATATTAAGGGTCTGGAATCATCTTAATGATGTATTATTGGCATTGGCCAATAGGTTTGTTCAGGTTACTTTGGGCCACACATCTCGTAATAGTGCAGGTTAATGTTTTATAGGTTGTGTAAAACGCAGAATATTTCTACGATTTTACAATATTCAACAGTAATTTTGTACTTGTGTCTTTTTACTGCAAAACCATCGGAGACTAGGTCATTTTTCTTTAATTTAATACATTAAATAGATAATTGTTTTTATATATATATATATATATATTAGTGCTGTCAAACGATTAATCGCATCCAAAATAAAAGTTTTTGTTTACATACAATATGTGTGTGTACTGTGTATTTATTAGGTATATGTAAAGACACACACATACAGCATATATTTTTTAAATCTCTACATGTATTTACATTTATTTATATATATATATATATATATATATATATATATATATATATATATATATATATATATATAT
>NW_015505385.1:912835-914454 GCF_001515645.1 Sinocyclocheilus grahami
TATATATACACATCTCTCAATCAACATTGGATTACATTGCATTATATGTTTGGATCATGTATATATATATATATACAGTATATATTATATTTTTATTGGGTCGTTTCATCACTTGAGATCTTGAAAATCATTAGCTTTTAATTAATTTTCTTCCAGGCAGTATAATGGTTTACTTAGGTTATGTTAGGGAAAATAGCTAAATGTATGATTGACTCTGATCATAAGTTGCACTTTAAAATATTTATATTAATAAAGTTTTATAATCAATTAGGCGGGATGTTTTTGTAGTACTGGCATACAAAGGCAAAAACAGTAAATAGAAATTTTACAATATTTAAAAAAATCTTACTATAAAATACTTTTATATTCCTCTATTTTTAACTTTAAAGCCAAAGGAGACTAGGTTGTTTTCTGACCTTATTTAATAAATTAAATAAAATTGTGCTTGATATGGCAAGGAAGAAAATAAAAGAAAAATACTGGAGGGAAGAAAATAGCTAAATTAATTATTTTATTTAATTTCTGAAAACTTCCAACTGCAGTGTACTTTTCATACAATTTGCATCTAAGTATAAAAAGACTTTAAAATAAAATATTTAAAATAGACAGTCCTCTTCCAGGCAAGCTGACCTACTGTAAATATTAATGACTCATTATGCACTACACAGATTTTTGTCCAATCAGATGCTCTGTAGGATGAGAATGTCCCGCCCCCTGCAACTCTCTAATAGCGAATCACTGTTCATGACTGTGACTGTATTGCGACAGATATATTTCACTTTATTCTCAGCTGATTGGTCTAGTTTCGGTTACCCTAAAACTAGGGATACACCGATACCGATACTGGTATCGGTATCGGGCCCGATACTGGTCTCCTGTTCTCGTACTCGTTAAAATGCCCCGATACCAAACACCGATACCACACAGCATGTGATAAGCGCCATATTCAAACAAAGAAACACCGACAACAGAATAACAGACAGCAGAAAGGAGTTAAGGATGTCTACTACGAAGTATATGTATGCAGTGAATATAATGTTAAACATTCAGTATTAACGCCTGTATAGCTGATGTGCGCGAGCTGATAAACGAAGCACGCTGAGTGGATTGAGATGATGTACCATAGGACAAAAAAATTAACAGTGAAAGTAACAAAAACTTGTAAAATACATTTTAATGGGCACAATTAAGTGTGAAAATAACCGAAGGATATGCAGTGAAACCAAACATGATTCAGAGACCAGATATAATTTTTGATATTTTTTTACTAGTGGGTGCAGGACACTATAGTTCATTTATGTAAGTGAGGATAGCAAAATAAAGTAAACTGTGACAAATCATACCCAAAAATTCTTCATACAGTGGACTACCAGTAAAATGTATACAAATTTGGGTCAAATTTTTGGTTGAATGTAATCTATTACATATCAAAATTATCTAACATTATCAAGATGAATTTGTTCTTGTCATATTTTATTACCATTTTCTAAACTATAGCGAATAAACTGTGATAATGTGAGAAATGTTGAAGGTGTCTGAATAAATTTTGGTTTGACTGTATCTATTTGATAAATGAAGTTAACCAACTAACATTATACATACCCTTTTGGTTTCTGTAC
>NW_015505385.1:915139-928231 GCF_001515645.1 Sinocyclocheilus grahami
CTCGTACTCGTTAAAATGCCCCGATACCAAACACCGATACCACACAGCATGTGATAAGCGCCATATTCAAACAAAGAAACACCGACAACAGAATAACAGACAGCAGAAAGGAGTTAAGGATGTCTACTACGAAGTATATGTATGCAGTGAATATAATGTTAAACATTCAGTATTAACGCCTGTATAGCTGATGTGCGCGAGCTGATAAACGAAGCACGCTGAGTGGATTGAGATGATGTACCATAGGACAAAAAAATTAACAGTGAAAGTAACAAAAACTTGTAAAATACATTTTAATGGGCACAATTAAGTGTGAAAATAACCGAAGGATATGCAGTGAAACCAAACATGATTCAGAGACCAGATATAATTTTTGATATTTTTTTACTAGTGGGTGCAGGACACTATAGTTCATTTATGTAAGTGAGGATAGCAAAATAAAGTAAACTGTGACAAATCATACCCGAAAATTCTTCATACAGTGGACTACCAGTAAAATGTATACAAATTTGGGTCAAATTTTTGGTTGAATGTAATCTATTACATATCAAAATTATCTAACATTATCAAGATGAATTTGTTCTTGTCATATTTTATTACCATTTTCTAAACTATAGCGAATAAACTGTGATAATGTGAGAAATGTTGAAGGTGTCTGAATAAATTTTGGTTTGACTGTATCTATTTGATAAATGAAGTTAACCAACTAACATTATACATACCCTTTTGGTTTCTGTACTCAATATTTAAAAAATTTACAAATGCAATAAAAATATCGGTATCGGCAAGTACCAAAAATAAAAGTATCGGTATCGGGCGAGTACTGGAAAAAGTGGTATCGGTGCATCCCTACCTAAAACCAATAAATTTTCTTGAACCCAAACAACAGTTTGCTCGAATTAAACACAAACTTGCACTGAAACAGGCGTTGTTGAGGCCATTGGAGGATAAAAAGATCCACAAAAGCTCTAAAAGAGCCACAAGCTCTGTGTGTATCAAATGAAACAATTCAAATCATGTGATTACGTGTTGCCCCTCCAGCACTTTCTGGCCTCTCTGAACCCTGCGCTGGCATCCCGTCCAACCTTGGGTGAGGAATTTGGGCGCTCATTCCTGTGAACCCATAAATTCTGTTGTGTTGTTTTGGATTTTATTTCTCGCAGCATTGTTTACCAGTCTGTGTGTGAGTAAACAGTGAGTGTGTGAGTGAGGATGATGAAGTGCACATCAGTGCATATCACACATCGGTTTTCATCAAGCAGTGTGTAAACTTGAGTTTATCTCAAATCTGTGATGAGACCCACAGAGTGCAGAATTCCTCATTCCCTGAAAGTCTCCTGCAGTTTATGCACAGTGTCTGGAATGCTCTGTAAATAATCTGATTATGTTAGTTCTGGAAAATGTCTGAGTTGCCGGTTTTTTTGAGTTTGGGTATTTCAGTGAAAAGTGTCTCTTTAGGTTGGAGTGGGGGCGAGCTTTCTCTTTTCCCAACGCTGCTTACAGTTTTAATCAATTAGTGTGAATAATACAGACCTGTTCTCCAGACGTCTTCCATTGAAGCGGCCCTGATAGAGAGATTAGAGTTTGATTCGTCATGCTTGCAGGCATCAGGGTTTAATCCTGCCGTCCTCTCATATGCTGGACAGTGGTGTGGCTTTAATCTGAACACTCTTCGCACCGTCGACATCGACTGCTTTCGTAACCCATAGGAACACTTAGGGTGCCAGATTAGGGTTCTTCAGCTTGTAACAATAGCAACACTTTTTGGTGCCAAATAGAAGCATATTTATGAGGTTCCATAAAGAAACATGCTTTGAAAGTGCTACGCTGGTGAAAAATAAATATTCTAAAATGTATGTGAAATACATTTATTTCATGCCAAGTATACACCAGATACATTTACATTTTTATGTACTTAATAAAAACACCCTGCAATTGTACTTTTGGTATACTAAACTGGTATACTTAAAGTCTGCTAAATTGGAACAACTAATTTTGTCCTTAATGCTCTTTAATTGTGCGGAAGTCCAACTAAATATATACTGAAGTATATTTTGACACACTGCTGTAAAGCTGCTTTGACGCAATCTGCATTGTAAAAAGCGCTATATAAATAATGGTGACTTGACTGACTATATTTGATTGTGCATCTTGCATTTACAGACCGATATTAATTTACTTTTTGTTTATTTACTTTGTGGAACCATTTTTGGAACCTTTCAGTAAGAAGTGAACCATGTTTTCCTTAATGTGAAGATTATTTTAATGATCTAAAGAACCTTTTTCCATTATAAAGAACATTTTGTGAGAGATTCTTAATGGAACCATTAATGCCAATAAAGAACCTTTATTTTTTTAAGTAAAGAAGCTTTTAAAGAACCATCTCTTTGTGTTAATTGGCAATACGGAGTGCTTCAAGAGCAGTGTAAATATAACACATGGCTGGTCAATGTAAGCATTTGTTACATTTTGTCTTTTTGGGCGAGAATGTGCTTTCCTGATATTGTTGTTTTACTCCTTAGGCACATTGCGTAGTTTATAATGTTACAAAGTTACAGGTACAAACCACAGCCAGACGTTTCAAGGCCAAATAATCAGGTCTTCCTGAATTGTAAAAATACATTGTATACTTTAGGGATTTTGTTCTGCAGTCAAACATCCGCTATAGTAAAATTAAACACAATTTACAAGAGCCTTTAAATATTAAAACAGCTTCTATTACCAGAGATCCTTGTCTCTGAAGTGGCCTCAGATGATGTGAAAGGCGTCCTGATGAAACTCAGAAGCAGCACAAGCCATAAACAGCCAGGACGAGAAAAGCCTCTGATGGCTAGGAACAGTTAGTGCATGTATTTATTTATTTTAAAATGTTGCTCCACACATTGTACAGAACATGTGAAATAAACATAATGCATTGTTTCTCTGGCCAGGGAAACATGCCTCCTCCTCCAGACAGTGTTTATTATATCTGCGTAAATATAAGCCTCGTTAAAATGTATTTAGTTGATTAGATTTTTTTATGCTTTTAAAAGAAGTCTCACCAAGGCTGCATTTATTTGATCAAAATGCAGTAAAAACAGTAATATTGTTACAATCTAAAATAACTGTTTAACTACTGTAAACTGTAATGTATTTCTGTGATGCGCAGCTGTATTTTCAGCATCATTCCTCCAGTCTTCAGTGTCACATGATCTTCAGAAATCAGTATAATATGCTGATTTGCTGCTCAAGAAACATTTCTGATTATTATCAATGTTGAAAACAGTTGCGCTGCACAATATTTTTGTGTTTTGCATTTTATTTTTCAGGATTCACAGATGAACAGAAAGTTCAAAAGAACATGTATTTATTTGTTTGATTGTTTGATTTGATTTATTATCAGACTACCCTGTATTACCTATCGCTCTTTCTTCAGAATAAAGACCTGAATAAACATGAAACCTCTCGATTAACTCCTGTTCATACCTTGGCAGCTCAGAAGTTTCTTCAATCTGCAGAATGTCAAACCTAGTTTCCCGAGGACAGCGTGGTTTTCATTTGCCTTGATGTTGGCCTTCCCCATGTCTTTCTGCTTGTTCATTTAAACCGTGGAAGACAATCAGCACTAATGGATGAAAAATGTGATAAACATTGGAAAGAGGCTGGTTTGGGGTCATGATGCTCTCTGGCTGGAAGATGAAGAGATGAAGTTTCGCCAATAAATGTGATGGTCTGTCCTTGAAGGGTTCCGTGCTTAAAGCGAAAATAATAAAAGACAGTCATCATCTTCTCTGTCTTCACATTGAACCAGCTTGTAGTGTCCTAGTGAGATCAAATTAAACCTGCCCAATTTTGCCTAAAACCATCTGTACTATTTTTATCTGCCATTAAGTAACCTAATATGAAAATTACACTGCCGTTCAAAAGTTTGGTAACACGAAAGCCTTTATGTATAATCCATTATAATAGTAGTTTTACTGCTTTAATTATGCCTTGTAATGCACCGTATAATGCATTGTACAATCTCATGAATAATTGTAACCACAGTTAATACATTAAATACTTAAATGTAGTTATAATGATTTACAACAAGATATAATGTATTACACTGCACATTATAAATAATCAAGTGAATTTTTCAAAGTTATGGGTTTAAATAATCACTATTTCCTGAGGTTTAAACACCTCCTTTTGAGGTTTTTCAGCCCTGATTTCATATCTCCTCACGTGCTCATATCTAACGAGTTCCTTCATCTATCACATCCTCGTTCTGTTGGTTGCAAGTCAGAAAGGAAGGCAAGCGGGGGAATTTGGAGGTATAAAAGAATATGCGTATTCCCATGTGGATGAGATAAATTGCTGTTTATGTTTCAGCGTAGGCTGACAGACATAATGTTCCTTTGTTTATGTTTTGGATGAGGACTTGCCTGGCAGCGACCGCTAGATACTGTACGTGTTGAGACAGCCAGAGTGCTGTATGACCGTACCGCCGTTTCCCAGAATGCCAAAAACTGGCACCTGAAGGCGTTTGTCATGGGATCATGCGATCTGAGCTCGAAAAATCTAATTTTTATATATTTATTTGAATTGGTATTCCTCCTTCGTGTGCAGAAATGCAACGGCTAACTAGATCTTGGCAGCCAGGCTTTGCTAATGAATATTGAGATGGGCCCAAATGGAGTATAGAGTGATAACTAAATGAGAATTCAGCTCCTCTGCCTGCTGTTTCTCTCTGATGGCCTGCCGTTCGGAGCCGTCATCAATAGCTGGAAAGGAAATAATCCACAGTGGGACAGGAGCCCCGAATCAAGCCACTTCCCACGGACAAAAACTGGCACCTGAAGGCGTTTGTCATGGGATCATGCGATCTGAGCTCGAAAAATCAAATTTTTATATATTTATTTGAATTGGTATTCCTCCTTCGTGTGCAGAAATGCAACGGCTAACTAGATCTTGGCAGCCAGGCTTTGCTAATGAATATTGAGATGGGCCCAAATGGAGTATAGAGTGATAACTAAATGAGAATTCAGCTCCTCTGCCTGCTGTTTCTCTCTGATGGCCTGCCGTTCGGAGCCGTCATCAATAGCTGGAAAGGAAATAATCCACAGTGGGACAGGAGCCCCGAATCAAGCCACTTCCCACGGAAAGAGCCCATCGCGGCAGACACCAGCGCACAGGAACCGCAGCAGACCAAAATAAATGCGAATCCTCGAAATTTTAAATCCAGCTTCCCAGCGAGTAGCATTTGAGGACAGCGTGCTTTGATGTCGGCCTTCGCCGTGTCTTTCTGCGTGTTCATTTAAACCGTTGAAGACAATGGATGAAAAATGCGATAAACATTGGAAGGAGGCCGGGGTCGGGGTCACGATTGTTGAAATTTCGCCAGTGTTTCCTCTGAAACTGAAGCGTGTATTTGAGCCACACGCCGCCGCTTTGGCCTTCTGTGCGCATCTATGGGAGAAAGCGGCAAAGATTATGCAACTTGTTACTCAACGGTTCCTGCACAATGCAGATGAAATGCAAATGCATGTAAGCTTTAGCTGATTCAGTCCAGGTTTCTTCCATGTGCAGTGACTTTGAGGAGCTCTGCGGGAACAGATCCGAGAGGGAGGTGACGAGGGGAGCGGACGTGCTTCCAGAGCTCAAAAATGTCGTCCTCAGAAAAACCAGCGACCTGAAAGAGAGCCATGTTTGCTTTGGATGCAATCAAAAGAGTCACAGAGCGATAACGGATCTTTCTCTGTTCCTGTAAATGACCCGTTGACAGACGGAAAGGAGACGTCCTTTGTCCTCGTGCCATCGCGGTACCAAAAAAAATATTTCAGAGGGTATAATGGACCACATACCTTGAAACTCAGGTATGTGAGATGTTTTCTCCCTTGGTGGCCAAACATACCTGTATTTGTAACCTTTCATTATGAATGAAACCTTGTTACTACAACTACAGTACTACTCTTTCTCTTTCTCTCTCTTTTTCATGAGTTCTCACAGAATCCAGCCATAAAAATGGAATGTACATTATAACATGCAAATTGTGGATGGATAAATCAAAAGTAGGGCTAGTGAAATTGACTAGTGTCTGTGGTTATTAAAACACAAAAAGAAATCTGCTATGAAGTTTGCATGTTGTGCATGCCATTTCAATTGATAAAACTAGCACCAGAAACACAGAAAAGATCAACCTGCAAAAATAAAAGTTTGGTTTTACTTGAAGAAATTGTGACAGAAAAATACTACTATTGTACAGTTGAATGTGCTTTACATAATTATAATAATATTAATACATAAATAACAAATATATAAATAAATAAAGTTGTAATCTTTGTATTATTATTATCATTACTATTATTAAGAAATATCAGACCATTTTTCTTTGAAGGTTTCATTAAAAATTATATAATTTTATAGTTTTAAATATATATGATAGCACTATTTAAATATCGTAAATAACACACGTATAACAAGTTATTCAATTAAATTAATTTACATGATATTTCCTAAAATGATTAGAAATATATTATTTGAACTGTAGCACTGCCCTACATAAACAAAGAATGTGAACTTCATGTAAAATAAACAGATTTGTATATAGAAACAATTTGATTCTGTAATATAGCATTTTTCACAAACAAGTTGTTAAAACACAAATAGAAAAGTAGACACTGCACTCAGTAATCTTGTAAGTTTGTCTGCAGAACTATCAAAATAAAAGTCCCTTATGACGCTAATTGGCTAAATAAAACTTGATGTCAAAAATATAAAAAATGCCAAATATTGTCCGATTTATCGGTTTAGGCAATACATCAGTCAACCACTAAAATTGAGTGCTTTGCATAGTGACATACAGATGACATTATGGCTTTGATAGGTTAAGCAGTTTTAAAGACATTTCAAAAATACTTTCATACATGAAAAAACTTTTACTCTGCTGCCACTTAAAATCTGGGTCTTGAAGTAAAGCAGGTTGAAAACCACAGGGGATCGATGCCAAATATGTCAAACTGGGAAAGTGTCTTTTTTTGTAGTTTCTCATCTCAAAGACCGAGCGAGCACACAAAAGGAGGTGAAACCATAGAGCCGAGCCAAAACAGCTAATGGACAAGTGATGAAACCGTGTTTCCTGCGCTCTGAAAGAAGTGCTGAGAAGTCGCTCGGGCTTGATAAGTTTGATGGCTGGACATGGAATTAGTTTGTACATTAAAATAGTTCGCCGGATCAAGTCAAACATGGTCGGAAAACATGATGAAGCTATCAGCCAAACCTGAGTTACTTCTCCTCTGACAGTCGCTGCCTTTTTCCAAAAAGTATTTCAGAGGTCCAAAGGATGTTTTTTTTAGGAATACAAAAAAAAAATTGCTAGCAACCAAGAATATTGTTTTACTGGCAAGGCAGAGTAATTTACTGGAAATATGCGTCAGGGAAAAGTATATATTACTCCGTTTGTCTATGTGCATGTGTGTGTGTCTGCAGTGATGAAGTGTGTCGTCAAAAGACACGGTGCCTACGTGACTTGGATTGATTGTTTCAGGTAAGAGAAGAGTCCAGAGGATTTGGCTCAGGCCCATGTAGTAGTGATATTTTTTATATATTTTATGATACTTTCTCCATGACTACCAGGCAGTGTTTAGCAGTATGTTCTTTCAGTAAATCCTATTATATTCACTTTAATCTCAAATATAAACCCGGGCAGGACTCGTTCCAACAGTGCGGTTTTAGCAGATTACTGTATTATCCCACTATCACTCCATACATCCATGATGGCTGACATAACCATTAAAAAGATCGTTCACCTAAAGTTTGCTTTTCTGCCATTATTTTTCTAGCTTTTGTTGTTGTAAACCTGTATGGCTGTCGAGCATAAAGGAAAATTATTAAAGGGGTCATATGATGTTGCTAAAAAGAACATTGTTTTGTGCATTTGTTGAAAATTACAAAAGTTGCAAATGTACCCATTGTTTTCATAAATGTGCACTTTGAAACCAATTTGAAAACGTTTGCATTTTCAGGCCCCCAAAACGCATAAAAATGACAATTTTTAGTTGAAAACGGTGTTGCGTGAACTTCCCAGATGAGTAGAATTTAATTTGAGTGGCTGTGTTTTCTCCTGTTCTCCTGAAGCGTTACTGACAGTAGGGTGCTCCTCGCCTCCATAGGAATTAATCTGGAGAGATATCTGAAAGACTTTCCACTTTCCCCCCCTCAGACTCTCCTTACACAACTGTTTGTTGATCCTCCTTTGATCTCTGTGAGAGTCCACAAAGCCTATGCTTTCAGTCGGACCGGCTTTTGGAACTTCCTGTAAATACAGTACATAATGAGACCCCAGATTGGATATTGTGTTTTCATTTATCCCAATGCAAACATTTCATGTCACTGTAATGAATTAAGATCAAGATCTGTTATTATTACCCAAAATGTCTCTTTCCGATCCTTGGCACACCATTTCCTTGGTGCCATCCCAGTCAACTGTAGAGGCACGACTGCCCAAAACTGGTTTGACAGCATGCGCTCCGCTGCTCGATCGAGTGGGAATGACTAGCAACAAATGCATGAGCTGAAAAAACAGAGGAAGAAGAGGTATTCCCACTGGGTTGTTTATCCAGGCTTAAAGCTCTGCTAGACCTTTGCCACGCTGCCACGGCTATGAAGTCATGCTTTCTGACAAAACCGGCCCCAAAGTCCTGTGTGTGAATTAACAAGCAGAAGTGGTCAGCGGGGAGTGCAGGTCTTTGGCCATTCTTTGACATCATGGGAAAAGTTCTCTCAAATTCGCTCTATAAATGTGCAAACAGAGCCCATTATCTCTGAGCTAAAGCGCTCTATCCTGGCCTGGACTTTTTCAAAGATATTCTCTTCGCTCCTGGGATGTTTTTTGAGTGAGTTTGATTGGTCTGGTTTGATTGAAATCATGATGTATGTTTAAATGGGTGGTGTTTGCATGGTTTTGGTGCATTGGCATTATATACAAAAACCTGCATGATTGAGTGTAAGCAGAGGAAGTGTGAACAGCAGATATTTAAGTGTGCAAGAAGTAAAATGTGTACAACTGTTTTGATGCCAAGCACCCCCAAATATGATTATATCATGCTATTTTTAGCATGTTACCATTGACATCTATCTATCTATCTATCTATCTATCTATCTATCTATCTATCTATCTATCTATCTATCTATCTATCTATCTATCTATCTATCTATCTATCTATCTATCTATCTATCTATCTATCTATCCTGTCTGTCTGTCTGTCTATCTTACAGTAGTTAGCTGGCTAGGAGGTCCTCGAGTTCATATTGCCCACCCCTAGACTAATGCAGTCTGGCTCAGCTAGATTATTTACGTCTCTGGGTTTGTCAAGGCACACATGACCTGGTAAATCAAATATGTAAAGATTGTCCTGAACAGCTGGCCTTGCTCTGAAAGCTCGCCAATGCCTCCTAGGGTTTGTCTTACCTTTAATAGATTCTCTAACCATGACAATTCAGTGTGTTTTCCACCGCCTTCCCTCCCTGTGGGTTCTCTAATGCAGATGTATGTTTGGAATAGTCTGGAGTTTATTTCTAAGTTCCTAAATCGACCTCACCATTATTATGGCTCTCTTGCCTTTGTGTCACAAAACCGCACCGGTTTCTATAAAAATATTCTCTGTGCAAAGAAACAAAAGCCTGACGTGTTTAACTCTGATATTTATATTATATCAAGCTCTTATTATCAAGGAAATTTGTAAGCACTTCTCGTCGAGCTCGCTCATCAAAACACTGGTTAGGGTGTCATGTGGTGCGGTCCAGGCCATCGGCCCTGATTTAGTATGAATGATATGCTACAGCGTATTTATTTGAGCTCGGACTGCATTCTTGGAACGAGGACTTGGCTGGTGTTTCTGACCAAAATGGCCATGCTAATAGCGATAGCACATCGACCCAGCAGAACTCAGCACCTCCGGAGTCTGGAACGGTAACGTGCAATTACGCAGCCATTTACTGCGAACCCGACATGAATCATAGCAGCTTAAGCAACAAGAAGAATCATGAATATTATCATCGCTTAGCAACAAGTAAACTTCAGGGTCTCGGTGCATAGTGTGGTCGTGTGGGAGATAGAAGAGCAGAGGATCCCACGGCCTTCACGTACAGATAACAGCACCACATCCCCACAAACCCACTGCTCTGTGCTTTTGTGCTGTCATGGCAGCAGTGTCTAGCCGAAAAGAGCAAAGGGAAAGATACAAAATGGACTCCATTAAATCAAATTAGAGTGATTTAATGGGGTCAAATTAGAATTCACAGACAGCATAAAGGAGAGGAAACAGGTCATGAATGATTTGGCCCACTTGGTACGACATGAATCATAGCAGCTTAAGCAACAAGAAGAATCATGAATATTATCATCGCTTAGCAACAAGTAAACTTCAGGGTCTCGGTGCATAGTGTGGTCGTGTGGGAGATAGAAGAGCAGAGGATCCCACGGCCTTCACGTACAGATAACAGCACCACATTCCCACAAACCCACTGCTCTGTGCTTTTGTGCTGTCATGGCAGCAGTGTCTAGCCGAAAAGAGCAAAGGGAAAGATACAAAATGGACTCCATTAAATCAAATTAGAGTGATTTAATGGGGTCAAATTAGAATTCACAGACAGCATAAAGGAGAGGAAACAGGTCATGAATGATTTGGCCCACTTGGTGAATTGAATCTTCCTAGGACCCCAGAGGGGCTGACGTCTGTAATGCCTGATCAAACAAAGACTTAAATAAAACTGTATAAATGTGTGCATAAAATTGTATAATTAAACATTGCGTATAGATTAAGCGATATGCTATAAAAACACAAACCAAAATTCCCTTGATCTTTTGACATGTTTCAGAACTCAAAACTTAGTTGTTAGTCTAAAAACAGCTTGTATTACAGTCTGCCAAAACGTAATAGTGTGGATAAACCCCGCCTCCACAGAAGATCAACAACATCACTGCCTGTTTAGCCCCGCCCACCGATTCTACATCACTGCCTGTTTAACTCCGCCCACCGATTCTACATCACTGCCTGTTTAACTCCGCCCACCGATCGTACATCACTGCCTGTTTAGCCCCGCCCACCGATTCTACATCACTGCCTGTTTAACTCCGCCCACCGATTCTACATCACTGCCTGTTTAACTCCGCCCACCGATTGTACGTCACATATCGTTTAGCCCCGCCCACTGATTGTACAGCACTGCCTGTGTGAACATCCAGACCGCATCAGTAAAAACTTGACCTTTGTTCACTTCATTTTATCACAGATTCGTTTATAAACAAGGCACAATTTGATGCCGGATTTTCAGAAAGATCTGGCCATAACCAGGGTTTGAAGATCTGGGGTGGGGTTAAGATTTGTGCAATATTAACCCTTACAATTACAACTCATTATATACACTAAACACTTTAAAAGAGCAGACATCTAGATGTTTGTGAAAGATGCCTCCTCTGTTTTGGAGGAATGAGCATTGTTAAATTATATCATATTGCATCAAAATTTGTTAATACTTTGCTATAGGTTAGGAGTGGATAATTTTATCAGTTGTGAATTTTATCAGTTGTTTATTATTCATGCAACAATACAAATTACTGTTATAGTCTTCATTAATAAGCATTGCTATATAGATGATAACTTTGTCTAGTGTTTTTAGCATGATGTGAAAATTTAATTACTATACTGAATGAAGTAACCTAGACTTCTTCAGTGCTAGTGTTTATTGTTTGATAGCATTGATAGTGTTATAAGGTTCACACTTTCATGAAAACATGTGCAACTGGTTTGTAAAAGTTGTCATTATAAATGAGTTTTGTGAAGTAATTGGTTCAGTTGGTTCAGACTTTTGAAAGCCACTCTGATGTAGCTAAAGTCTATTGGCTAAACCATGACCGTGTCCTGCTTCAACTTCCTTTCACTATAACAAATAAATCAACACAGGAAAGAAAACAGCGCTCAGCAAGACATTTCATGGGGTCTTTAAGAAAGAGTGTTTTTGTAGCTCTTGGAAGCTCAGACGCTGGAGGCTGCTGGTTTGGGAAATGCTTGGAATTTGACTTCATACCTAACGAGAGCTCAAACACACACTGACAAATGCATGTTTCCTTCAATGCTAGAGAGTACAGCAAAAAACATTGTTTTAACGTGCATTTGTCAATTTTGAGCCTTTGGGCTATTTGTCTTTTCAAAACATGTTCTTTCACACTAGTGGAAAGAAAGCATCCAAAATCTATTTGTGTCTGTACATATCTATCTATTTACACCAAAGTTTACTGTTTTATCCCTATGAATTTTCTGAAGGGTTTTAATGAGGGTTTTGTTCATACATCATATGCTTGATTTAATTTT
This sequence comes from Sinocyclocheilus grahami, assembly GCF_001515645.1. Taxonomy (NCBI): domain Eukaryota; kingdom Metazoa; phylum Chordata; class Actinopteri; order Cypriniformes; family Cyprinidae; genus Sinocyclocheilus; species Sinocyclocheilus grahami. Next base: position 927,472 of record NW_015505385.1, read on the forward strand.
TCATTTTATTCCTAAAAACATGCCGTTTTTTTTCTGATTGTTGACAGTATTTTCTGATTTATGAAGTGCTCAAAAGAGAAATCCATAATCCTCCCGGGAAAAAACTTTAAAGGGGTCATATGATGCTGCTAAAAAGAACATTATTTTGTGTATTTGGTGTAATGAAATGTGTTTATGCAGTTTAAAGTTAAAAAAACACATTATTTTCCACATACTTTACATTATTGTTTCTCCTCTATGCCCCGCCTTTCTGAAACACGTCGATTTTTACAAAGCTCATCGGTCTGAAAGCGAGGTGTGCTGTGATTGGCCAGATATCCAGTGCGTTGTGATTGGCCGAATACCTCGAGCGTGAGACGGAAATGTTACGCCCCTCACCATACTGTTGATGCCATGTCCCGGAGCGACGAGACAAACATTAAAACCCATTATAAACGAGGCATTTGTTGCATCCAGTGTGGACATAATTACTGATTATAATGACTTATACTGTCTTTTTACGCATTGCGTTTCATCGCGCCGCGTAAACATAAAACCATGTCTGCATTTGTGATCGGAGAAATGACAAACAACCAGTGCTACTCTACACTGCTCAAAACTCACGTTTGAATCATGAGTGGCAAATCCTTTAAATGAAAACGTACTTACGTTTAACGTTACTCTCCCAGGATCAGGAAACAGTCCTCCATAAAATGCACTGCACACATCTGGATATTTGGGTTGAAGTGTTCTGGAACAGTGTTATAAATACAACTTAACC
>NW_015505385.1:928773-955730 GCF_001515645.1 Sinocyclocheilus grahami
AAAAGTTACGCCTTCTTTCTTTGTGTGAACATTTGGGCGGCGTTATGCAAATCTTCCCACATCGTGACGTAGATATGTGGGGGCGTGTTAGAACGAGCCGTTTTAGGTAGGTGTGGCTGACTCTTAACTTTTATAAAGAATATCTCTTTGGATTTGAGACTTTAGTCTTTGCAACTTTACAGATCTTCTTTATGCACCAAGAGCTTGTAACACTCCAAAGAGAAAGAACAACTTGAAATCGCATCATATGACCCCTTTAACTAAATAATTAAACACGAATTTTGAACCTGGCTTTATCCATTGTTCAGATTTATGTACTCGACCTGTATGCAAATCAGTGCTTTTAGTATTTATGAGATACTAGTATAGTTTCAACTAGTTTATATATATATATATATATATATATATATATATATATATATATATATATATATATATATATATATATATATTTATTTATTTATGTAATTATTTATCTATTTATCAGTTTTAGTTATTTTAGTACATCAAGTTAAACTAAATTAAAATGAGAAATATTTCCTTGGGAATTAGCTGAATTCAAATAAGTTTTATTTTTTTAAATTAACATTTGTTTTTTTTCAAGTAGCAACTTTTAATTTTTTTTCATTAAAAATGGTTTTATTTTTATTTTTAGTTAAGTATAATAAACGATGCAAATTAGTGCATATTTAATTAGATATCACCTCATGCATATCTAAACAGCATTTCATAAAACTTTTGAAATGATTAATTTTTAATAATTAATTAATTTTTTATTAATTAAATTAACTAATTAAAATTTAATTTTGCAATTATTAACTGTGGAAGTATGATGCTATCTGTTAGTTAAATTTTTTTTTTTTACCCTGTTTACCTGAAAAGTCTTCCCATAAGACAACAGCTGAGGAACAGCAACAGGGAAAATGCTCATCGTGTTGCAGAACAAAATTTCGGACAATTTCTAAAACATGCGTATAAATACACGTGTGTGCATATTGTGAATGTTTGGTTGTGTCTGGAGGCACCGTTCCACATCCACATTGTGGACGCACTGAGCCACACACTAAGATACCAAAGTGTGTACTAAAAGACAGTGGAAAAGCTGAGGTAACGCTATTACACAGCGTTCGACTGAACGTTCAGCAACCACTAAGTAAACTCTTGATTGTTCAGGTGGAACAGAGACATGAGGAGCTCAAGAAAAGGTAAACATAACCGAGCGAGAAAACAGCTCCAGTCGTGAGCGTCGCTCATTCAGCACGGATATACATTTATCTGGCAAGTGACCTGAAAAAGAAAAAGAGCAGGAACAGATTTTGGCAGGAAGCTTGTGTCTAAACCACCACAAACAGGCCTGATGTTCACAAAGGTGGTCACGGTGGCCACAAAACAGCCTTCGGCAGCTCACAGAGCCCACACAAACCCTAGCGACACAGAAACACGCTGCTTAGTTATTTCAGAGCAGGAGAAAATATACACATGCAGAGTTTGGCTTTAGCAAAGGAATCTGAACATGTTCTGCATTTCAGTGTCAGTGAACGATTACTGTAGGAAGTTCAAGACTGATACCGAAGACTGTTCAATTCATGCTGATCTATTCAAGGGCTCAAGTGAACTTTATTTTCATAACTTCTATTATATCTATCAGTCCCAGGTTTTCATGCAGGTCAGTGGATAAATGCATGGATTGGTAACTAAATATCAAGGTGAGTTATGGGAAGTGGTAGCATTTTTGTTTTGAGTTTGAGGAGTTCCAGGTTTAGTTCATGGTATAACTTTTTATGTAAAGTAAATAGACTGAAATTGCCTCTGTACATCGGTGGGGTGGAATACATTTGTTTGCATTTTGCATTGGGATTTTTGTTAGAATGGATACTTAGCTTTGCAAATGTGCTTAACTGATGTTTATGCACAACATGTAAAGGGAAAATGCACTGAAAGGGTTTAATCTTTGCTATAATCTGTTGCTGTCTCTTCGAGTTAGTGCTAGATGATGAGCTAAATCTTAAAATTGCCACAAACAATTAAACATTCATTACTGTATTTTCTGTGTGTTATAATGTGTCGATCCAGCACTGTAATGCAATTTTTTTTTTTTTAGGGATGCATCACATATTGAGACCATGTTGGCCTATAAAATATGACTTTTTTATTTTATTTTTGTTTTTTTAATTATTTTATTTATTTATTTATTATTCTTTTTTTATTTATTTATTTTTATTTTATTTTTGTATCAGATGATGGTGACACATTATGCATACTCCTACATTTTGTTTTACAAATTATCATTATAACTATGTCCCCCCCCCCCCTTCTTCAGTTTATCGGTATCAGTCGATATTGGATTTAATTTTTCTTTTGCTGATACTGAATATTTAATTATACATGCTTATTTTCCTATTTCTAAATGTAGGTTACCTATACTAATATATAATTCTATCTACCATGTGTCATGCTGTACAAACGATCGTGATGCCTAAATTCACTAGTAGCATTTAAAACAGTTGCTTTTATTTATTTATTTTTTTGGTCGAAATAGTATAGACATTTAGTATTGTCATTTATCTTTTGTATGCTATCAGCTTATACATTTTTAACAGTTTTAATTTTGTTTGTATAATACAATAATTAGGGATGCACTGATATAAAAATTCTGACTGATGTTTTCTCAGTATTAGATGCATCTCAGATGCCTTTTTCATAAAGTGACAAAAAGTAAAAAAACGGACAAAGTCGGCCATGGCAAAACATGTGCCTGCTGTAAATGAAGAGAGAGATGAACAGAAGTCTTCGTGCCTGTTGCTGCAGTCTAGGCTCTTGTAAACCCCTTCATAAGTATCTCAATATGTCCATCCTGTTACTGGCCAGCAGTATTAATAGGGTCTCCACTGACCTTAAATTACTGTGTGTGTGTGTGTGTCAGAGAGAATGAGATCCATCTGTAGGTGCTCCCTGCATGTGCTTCAGTTTAACCCCCTAATCAGAGCAGTGTTGCGGCCGTATCGGAGGCAGAAGATGTGCCTCATCTCACCGCCTATCCCTGCTTGCAGAAATCAAACTAATATTAAACTACCTTGTGAAACTATTACATTTATGCATTTAGCACATGCATTTATCCAAAGCAACTTACAATAGAGGAGCATAATCAAACTGTCATACATGGTAGAAGTCATAACATGCAACATGAGGGTGAGTAAATGATGACAGATTTTCATTTTTGCATGAACTGTTCCTTTAAGTGAGATGTCCACATTGTTTTACATTTTAGACACAATATTGTCTGTTTGCTCTCGTTGTTAATAGAAATTTTAGAATAAAACCACAACAGAAGTGTTTTGCGTCTTTGAGAAACACAGCAGTTCTTCATTAGTGAATAATTCTGTGTTACCTGTGGTGGTTTGAGTTGCTTCTAAATGGTTTGGAATTATACTTTGAGTACGTGTAATTTAATATTAATTAAATAAAAATCACATAGCATTATTTATGCATTTTTCATAAATGCAGTGTAAATACATTCAAGCCACATCTGAGCTGCATTAAACAGTCTGTGTAAATGCATCTAAATGCCACTTTAAATGCAGCTTCTGTTCCAAAGGTGAATTTTTTTTGACAGTGATTGGTTATTATTGTAATTGAATTTAATTAAATATTAAGATATTATTTTAGTCAGTATCGCTCACCCATAGTTCCTGTACTTGTCTGTGTGCATTACGTCCTTTTGAGTGACAGGTTATAATGTCATTGGAGGACATGCTTCCTTCTCACTCTTATAGTTATCCACGTTAATGCTAGACTATACCCACAAAGTCAGTATTAGGTTCTTGGTAGTTACATTGTCGGGCACTTTCCTACGTAAGTACCATTTTCTTCTTTGCAAATCCATGCATGTACAGCTGTGTTACCTCAGTTTAAAACACACACACACACACAGACACATTAGAGAAGCAAATACGCTCGAGCCACATCAGACACAAGCAAAATCGATCGCCACGGCATATTTTCCCATCAAACATCAGCTCATCAAAACAGAAGAACCCGCATTATGGGATTTTCCTCTCCATCACTGTAAAAAAAGCTGTAAAACGGCACATGAAAGATTTTGTTCAGTCTGTTTAAAGTTGTTGTTGTGATTATGGATGGCAAAGCTGGAAAAAGGGTCAGGACGCAAATCACAGCTCGTAAAAGGCAGATTCTGTCGTTTGTTTTGGGTCTTAATTGGCGACGGGGTGCCACAGCGCTTCAGAACCAGCTGCGGCTGGGATTTAAGACGGAACCGTTCAAAGACGAGCACAAGGACCTCTTCATTGTGCGATCTGTTAGAAGGCGTAATTGGAGTCCATATTATGGTGTTAGGTCTCATGGTTTCTGTCAGTGATGTTGTTGTCTTTTGAGTTACTTGTAATAGGTTTCTTCTGCTGTGACGCTGGCACAGAATTACTCACATACCATATACACTCAAACCCGCTTGGTAGGCAGAAAGCTTCTTTATTGGGCTGGATGTGGATGGATGTAATAAATGGAGCCCAGCAGATGATCCCCGTGATTGCACTTGTCTTCTGTTAGTGTGTTTATGTGCTGTGGCCAATCTCAGTCAGGCTTAGAGCATATTTTATGTCATAAAGTGATTTTTTTGTACAGTGATTGTATTTTATGTGAAAGAGAAATTAATGCTCCATTATTAAAACGTGGAATTCTAATATACAATCCCATGGACAAAAAGTAGTTTGGCACAATCTTTTAGGATTTCTTGGCATATTCTTTTATTATTTCTTGTGGTTCTAAAAGTGCGATCACAAAAACCTATAGACCAGGAAATTATGTCATAGAGAAGGACCCCTGGAGACCCTCATGACTGTGTGTCAGGGTCAAGAAGTCTCTTAAAATATCAGATAATTTGACCTTTTGATGAGAGAAATGTGGTGCGACTCTTCAAAAAAAAATGTATGAATTAAAAAAATCATAATATTTGAATAATATTAAAATTTTATGTATTTTAGATATAAATACAATTGTATGCATTATATATACAAAAACACTTTGATTTCCACAACGCTTTCCATTTTAATGAAAGGTTGTATTTTTGTTAATTATTTGAATAAAAGATCAAAATTTTCGGCCTACCAAAATCTGAAGAGTACCGTCGGGGAGGTACACTTCAGATTTTGGTAGCCCAAAAATGAATTTAACTAGCCCAGATAAAAAAAGGCCCTTTTTTAAATGTAGAAAATAGGAGTTTAAATGTCAATCAAAAATATTTTCAATACACAAATATGAAGGAATTTTATTTCACTATTTACAGGGTATCTGCATAATTTTTTAAAAATAAATTTAAGCCAATTTATGACCCATCTTAAGAGCTGCACAAGTAAAATGAACACAGTATGAGTGGACAATGTCTATGGTAACATACAGTATTGAGCCATAAAATTACATGATTTACAGTTCAGAGACAGGTTTCCACAAAAACAAAAATCTTATACAACAGCATTTCAGCCTTTAGACCATTTTTATGAAAAGGGATAAATCAAGCATATAAATTACGTTAATTTAAAACATATAAATATTACTGTATTAATTGTTTAGATTTTTAGAAGGCACATTCAGAAGGAACTTCTTTGTGTTTGCTGCGTAAAAACATTATAGAGTTGATATTTGCATTGATCTGACCATAAACAGCAAGAAAGGCTTATTGGAAATGCAAATTCATTCTCTGCCACGAGGTGGCGCTTTAGGAGCGCTGAAATATTGCGGTTTCCCCAGTAACGGCTGTACATATAGCAGCTCCACGCTCATAAAATTAAAATGCCAACAACACATTTCTGAGGACAGTGACTGTAGAATACCCTTTAAGGGACTTTTGGGACAGTCGGTTCCCTTCAGATACGTTCAAGTAAAGACATCCGCGCCGCGTTTTGACGGGAAACGTGCAGCGCTCATATTTATTCAATGACATCATTGCCTTTTGAAGTTTAATCCAGCCGTATCGCGACTCTTGTCTTTCCGTCCCCAACTGTTAAACCTCTTGAAATTATAATTAAGACATTTCTTATACCATTTAACGTATTTAAAACTTGACCTAGTGACATAGACACAACAGGTCCTGCCCACTTTTTCTGCAGCCTTGTTTTCAGAAAATGTTCTCCTATTCATTTTCATTAATTTCCAGGGATTTTAAAATCGTCTTTGTTTAAGAGTTATAAGCCATGAACCAAACCATCCAGCTACAAGGAGAATCCTGACATGACAAACTTAGATTTAATGCAAAAAAGTATTTGAAAATCGGACAGAAAGTTAGAAAATATACATATTGTGCATATAAATGTAATTTGAGTGCACAGGGAGATTGGCTTGATTGTCATTCGCAAAGCGTCATGGGAATGGGCGGCGCAATTTGCTTGCTCTGATTGGTGGATATTTAAATCACTGATATTATAAAATCACTTTCCCTATGGAACAATGAATGGGATTTTTATTTCCAGAACCCGACTTTATAATGGTTAAACTGTATAAGGAATTGGGGTGTGTGATACAGTATATATTGTCTACGATAATATCGTAATTGTTGTTTAAACATTATTGAGTGTATCACAAAAATCAAACAAAAACACACCTAGAGAAAATACTTCCAGAATTCCCCCAAAATTCAAGAGAAGGGGCTAATATGCCCCCGTGTGACTTTTATATGTCTGTTATATTTATATAATCTGATATAGTTAATATCACACAAGGAGTACGGTTTTTTTTCTCCAGATATCAGCATGGTTGCAAATGTGATGAGCAACAGGACAGTGTTTCGTTACTGAATCAATCAGCCGTTTGAATGAATCGGTTGAATGAATGATTCAATGACTCACTCATGCAGTGATTTGCCGCCACCTACTGGCGATTTTAGGTTTATATTTAAAGTATATTTTTCTTTTTTCCCCCTAAATCATTTCAAATATCAGTATTCAAAATGTTTTTAAAAACATCAAAACATTGTTTATGCATTTGTAACTGCAGGTTAACTACACTCATGCCCTGCATTAAAACAGTCTGTGTAAATGCATCTAAATGCCACTTCAGATGCAGATTCTGTGCCACTTCTGCATTGCAAACAAATATTGTTGATACTGATTTAATTTGATTGGTAACAGCCCTATAGTGTCTTACTATTTAAATGTATTAATTAAATGTAAGAATTTCACACAAAAGATGATGCACACATTTAATTAGGTTAGAAAACATTTGGCCCATAAAAGGTAAAAATCAGTAAACAATTACTGGTTAAAAGGCACAATATGTATTTTTTTGCCACTAGAGGGCGCTTATTCAAAACAAACAAAGAAACAAAGGCGTAAAAAAAAAAAAAATCGTACATATTGTGCCTTTAAAAGTTAATTTCTGTTACTCCCGCAAACTAACCACTGCACAGAATATGAAGAACATCAAAAGCTTTGGGAGTCAGCTGTCCACGGCAGTCCTAAACCTGCCAAAATAACACACTCAGCAAAACATCGTCTAATTATTGTTAAAATATCAAGATATCATTTTTGTCATTATCGCACACCCCTAATAGAGACCCGTCTGGTTTGTGTCGGGGTCCCGATCACATGGTCAGGTTTATAATAACCGTTTGACTGCACTTCTGAATGCTTTTTAGAGAACCAAGCCTTAAAAGCGATAATGCCTCTCGTGAAACTCACGTCAGTTGCTTGACATTTTATTATACTCTATGAATTTATTTAGACCTAATCGTTATTGCCATCTAAAAGCTCAAGACGCACTTTGAAAGGTGAAAGTGGAAAAGCAGTTGTCTCCTGCGTTGTATTCTCTTCCATGGCTTGTCAAAGCAATTTCTTATTCAAATACCCCAACAAATCACCACAGCCGTAACTGCCCTACCTTGTCAAGACTCATCCCAGCAGCGGTCAGCTGACACACATGAAACCGTAACATGCCACGAATGGCAAATCTCTCTTGACTTTTACATGTGGGGAAAAATGAATCAGAAGCAGGTCCGTTTCCGCTGGATTATTAAAGGAAGGAACACAAACTGCATCCAATCGCTCCGTACCAGGGGCATTATAATAGTGATTTACACCAATCATCTTTAGATGTTATTCGTATTGACGTCAACTAATAGAAGTGCGATTATTATGATGAACTCTTTGGCAAAAAAACGGCACGCAAAGAAAACAGCTGGGAGTTTTAGAAAACCTCCGGAGGGAAAAGCAGTGTCGTTTTTGAAGGTACTCCAAGAAAAGTAGTATTTTCATCAGGATGCCAGCCTCTCCCTCTTCGTTCTTGCACACTGTTCATTTATCCCGCTCTGGACGAGGGGAAGTAAAGACTGCAGACTAAGTATGGATGTCTTTTAGCAGCCACTGAGTGCAGCAGGATCCACGGCTGAATGATCCGTCCGTTTCATTAGCAGCAGGGCTCTGCTCCATACTGGAACTCTACACGCCGTCTCAAAGGGTCCAATATCAATTGATGACGATGCTCAATGAGTCTGGAGTGGTTTTGTATGTGTATTTGCATGTGTATGGGCTTTCCCCCCCACTGTTTTGTTGACTGACTCTGGCACGAGCTTCCTGCGCTTCTAGATAGCATTATCAAAAATCATTAGGATAATAAGTAAACATCATGTTCCATTTAAGATATTTTGTAAATGTCCTACTGTAAATATATTAAAACTTAATTTTTGATTAGTAATATGCATTGCTAAGGACTTCATCTGAACTACTTTAAAGATGATTTTCTCAATATTTGGATTTTTTCGCACCCTCAGATTCCAGATTTTCAAATAGTTGTATCTCAACCAAATATTGTCCTCTCCTAACAAACAAATCTGAAAGCTGAATAAATAAGCTTTCCATTGATGTATAAATCTCAATTTTGAAAAAATTGACCCGTATGACTGGTTTTGTGGTCCAGGGTCACATTTATGTAAAGGTTTCTTGGACCAACAAGGAGTAAACTGAGGAATTCTGTCATTTTTGTGAAAGTTGCAAACATTCCCACCACACCTCAAATATGATGGAAACAACAATTGAAACATTTTTAAAAAATACACTTCCTAACTACACGCGACACGACAAGATTCCAGCGACAAGCAATTTGGGTGTCCACACCAGACGGGACGCGACAGAATCAATCAAATATCCCAGCCAATCAGAAGCGTGTGTGGGCGGAGCCTCTCTGGAAGCGCACTGCTCTCGCAACGAAATGGATATGTTTATAATCTAATTCATAAATATTAAAGCTTTTTAACATCCTTAAATATACATACTGAGTGACTGATAACATCTTTGTCATGGAATGATGTTTTATTAACAAGGTTCGGGAGGAGCACGATCAGATAATCACCTTAACAAGCACATACGTGTATATATATTATATTATAATAATTATATTTAAACTCATATTAGACACGTTTAACTTTGAATAAAGCACATAATCACCTGAGATTATCTACTGTCATATAGTTGGTATGTTGTTGTTCTAGCCGTGACGTTGCGGAAATAGAAACCATTTCTAAATTAGAAATTTTGCGTGTCGCGGCTAGTTAGGACCAAAACTCAGATTAACATGGAAAAAATACCTTTTATCACATGTCGCGTGTAGTTAGGACACGGTGTTACACTGTACACTGTTGCTAAGCCTACTTTGACAGCTTTGTAATCTGCATACAATTAAACTTTTCAATGTTTTCTTGATTGACCTGATGGTGACCATTCAAAAATGGGGAAACAGCACTTTTCAAGTTTTTTCTTCAAAGTTTGCATGCCTGTAACTCAAGAAGTATTAAAGATATCTTAATGCCTTTTTAGATGTTGGGTCTTAACAAACTTTCCCCATTTTTCTCCATGGGGTTTCCCCATTTTTGAATGGTAACAATTGGCACATAATGCAACAAAGATTGCTAAAGTCAACAGATTTTACTAACAGACCTACCAATCTCTGTGTAAAAATAGCATTATAATGCTACCATCTTTCTGAAGTCATTTTTACCCCCCTGTAATTTGGCTCTGAATCTCAGGTGAAAATTGCCATTTTGACCCCCCCTCTACGAAATAGTGGATTACTCCGTAAATATTCATCCATGATATTTAATATTTTGGCTTTCATCACTATACATGTCTGTCTTTCTTCAGAAAAAAACTATTAGCAAAATCAAAAATGTGAGCTGGGGACCTCTGGTTGAGTTTGACAAGGAATGACCCAACTGCAGTTTTCTGCAGAGTCACAGTCATCTATTTCTCGCTCTCTCCTGCTCTTTCACGCCTGCCGCTGTGGATCCAGAAGACGCAGCAGCTGTAATGACTAACCTGCCCGCCTCTGCCCTTTCCTCCGCTCCGTGCCAACTCACTGGACCAAGGATTCCCTCGCCTTTGTTCCTCCGTTCCGCTACTTATTCTCCCTTCCGTCTGTTAGCGGACCGTTAGTCACCCACTCAATCCCTCGATGTGTTCCTATAATTGTACTTCCAGGGATGCAGCCAGGCAGACTGACTGGCGCAAGCTTTCAATACTTCATTCGGATGACAGTGATGCGATTCACTGCTTTGCTTCAGTGTTTTTGTGTTTGTTTGACGTTTACCATGCACTTGTCACCATTGACACATGGCAGGTTTTTAGCTCGCGTTACTGGAGCGCACTTTGCCCGTGCTCGATTTTATTATTTACGAGAATGATCGTAAATGAGATTTGGGAAATGGATATTTTAGCGCTTTTATATCTAATTGTGAGTCATGGAACAGTTTCTCTGGCGCTCCAGAAGCGATAGTCACCTGCTACTCCATGTCCTCACCCTCCTGCAAGCCAGTGGAAAGAAATGTTCCATCGGGTTTTATTTCTGTTTTCTTGCGTCTCCAGGAGAGAGATGCTCGTGTTGCAGGAACAGCAGCACACCCTCGCACCTCGTCAGCAGTGACGTGGGTTTCAGCGAGCGTTTTAGTCTCCTACTGTAGCGTGTCCATTTTTACTAGAGGAAAAAGGCTAAATTTAGTGCAGAATAAAGGACAGCATGTTCATTTTGAGATATGACTATTACTATGTGCACTAAGTAGTGCATCAGTCAGACTAGGAAAACAGGGAGGACAGACTGAAGAAGATTAGGTCACACTTTATATTAGGTGACCGTAACTACTATTTACTAACATTCAGTAACTACAGTACAAGTCTGTAGGTTTACAATGTTGTTCTGGAAAATTCTCACAATTACTTCTAATGCGTTTGAGGTATGGTTAGGTTTAGGAGTAATGGTAGGGTTTGGGTTATAGGGTTAAAGGTTAAAGTTTACAGTGTTACTGTAACTCTTACCAAGTTAGTAATGAGAATTTGTCAACAAATCATTTCAAAAGAGAAGTTTTCCTGTGGTTTTCCACCCAAATAAAAGCTCTGTGGTTTGATGTTTATAACATATAACATAACATAACATAACATAACATAACATAACATAACATAACAACATAACATAAATATATTTGTATAAATATTAGTATTGTAATTGTACTGTGTTCTCGTGCTATATATAAAACAATAACAACACTAATAATACTAATCAATAGTATTACAATAATATTTGTATTGTTTTTATTTTATAGCAATAATATTAATAATAATAATAATAATTATTATTATTATTTGTTGTTATATATTGTTCATTATTAATATTATTAAAAATAAACAGTAGTATTATAGTAATATTTATTTATTGATTTGTTTAATTTTTAAAATTTGATGATGATGATAATAATAATAATAATAATAATAATAAATGCTATTATAGTAATATTTCTTTTTTGATTTGTTTCATTATTATTGTAGTTGTTGTTTTTGTTGTTGTTCTTGTTATATAACTTAATATTATTAATATAATTATACTGCTACTTATATTATATAATTATACTGATAATAATCAGTAGTATTATAGTGAAATTTCTTTATTGATTTAATTTTTAGAATTTAATAATATTAATGGTAATAATAATAATAGCTGCAAGCAGCGATTACCGGGTTTCAAGCACTTAAGGCATTTAAGCATATAAGCAAAAAGACACATATTATTTAGCAAGGCTGTACCCACCTAAATCAATGATTAAAAATCGTTTTACCTCAAATACTGGCAATTTATCATAAAAATATGATGTTTTAACGTTTATGACTGTTACAGTGCCAGCTGTGGTCCGATCTCCTTAAACTTTGCATGCTTGTTTAGAATAACCTGTCGCATGTGCTCAGCAGGTTACGTGAAGTTTTGAGTTTTCCTTTAGGCTTTATATGATTTGGGGTACATTTGGACAGGCCACTTTTCTAAATTACCCCGTTATAGCTTCCAACAGGGTAAATATAATTATTGGCCTAGAGAGTCCAGAGAATTGTACTGCAGTGTTTTTTTTTCTCAGATTGAGCAAAAAACCTAGGACTAGTTCGCAAAAGTAGGTTTTTGCATCTTCTCAATCATTTAACAAACGATTTGATTTGACAGCATTGGTTCTAGAGGCAAAGTTGTCCGGAATGAGGAGTTCTTTTGTATGATACAAATATCATGCATATTTGCGAAAAACTGCGCAATGTACAATCGTTTACGCCCTTCAAAAAAATGCAATGTCGCCCCACCAGTGGCCAATTTCTTTCAAATTCCTTTCAGACATGAAATTTCCTTGTAGACCGTGCACACCGATATTCATGTTGATGGGACAAATGGTTGCGCAGTTATAACCATTTTTATGTTTTTCCGTCTTATAGCGCCACCAAGTGGCCAAGCTCAAAAATCTAAATATTTTTTTCCTGTGACCTCAGATCGAGCTCTTACATAAGCGCTCTGAGTTTTTTGCGAAGATATCTCATTCCATTCAGGAGTTATAGACATTTTAGTAAAACTGGCACCACCCCCTTTCAAACATTTTGGCGTCCCTTTGCAACAGTTGATCGAAAGTTCAACTTTTTTTGATAATTATTGGTGGTATTCACTTTCCAGGGAATCTTTCTGCACTGGTTTGGTTCCGATTGGGCGAAAAACCTAGGACAAGTATCAAGTCTCTACGACTTACGGTTTGGTCTACACGATCAGTTTTATGTGGAGATCACTGATCGGTGACCATTCTAACAATTACTATAAGATAATAATAATAATAATAATAATAGAAGTTTAGATTTGTTAAATGATGCACATGTGGTAAAAAATATTTATGGCCAGTAAATTTTCAAAATCTGTCAAATGTTTTAGGCCCTAGTTATGGGTTGAAGTTTACAGTGCAACTACAGATTACTAATATAAGTAAGTTGTACCAAATGATTAAGCATGTAGTACTTAAAGCCACCTAATAGAAAGTGTGAATGAAGAGGTAATGTAACAGAAAGGGAAAGAAATGTTAGACACAGATGCTTTTTGTTTGAAAGGGTTCAGGATGGGAAGTTCCTAATGAGAGCCACTCGATTACGATTATTAATGCAAGATGTTTCAATCCCCGCTTCTCAGTTCTCTCTTCCCAGCGAATCAGATCTCAGCGGGAAGGAGCGCCGGGGGCTCCTCGACGCCCGGAGAGATCTTCTGCGGAGCATCATATATCTGACATGCTGAAATCCAGCTTTTGCGTGAGCGGCGTCCTGGAGATACGACAACAGCAGAAATGTGAGAGGAAATGGAAAGATGGGATGGGATGGAAAGCTGTAAGTGTGAGATGGATAGCTGGTGAAGTGTGATTTGGAAAGGATTGGGTGTTTTAAAAGACTAACCTTTTTTTGTCCAAATGGGCACGAATGCCAACAATAAACAAAGTGGCCTGGCAGGAGATTTGCTCCATAACAAAGAGAAGAGGCCTGCAGACAGGGAAAGATCTCACTGGAAGCGCTTGCGTTTGTTGGATGATAACGAGTCTTGCTATAAGTGGGATTTTGGCCTCAGTTTTCCTCCTACACAACGTTCTCGTCCCTTCTAACGTATACTTCTCACTTTTTCTCTCCCGTCTGGCTGTCTGTTTAAAGAGACACACGCTGACTAGAAACTCAGATGTATTACACAGATACTGCCAATGAAACTTTGCGACGCGCGAGTCGAGAGCGTTCTGGAGAGCGTTAGGGAGACGGAGAGAAAGATGTGGCCTTACTGTGATCTTAAACGTAGTGACGAGTCTTAGGAAGCCTTATCTCCTACTCATGATGAAACTCAAGTTTTCTTTGACTAACAATTGTGGTTGAAATATAAATATATTTATATTTTTTATAATTGTCGATTATTCCCGTGAAATTGTAATTGCGATTATTAATTACGATTATCATTGAATGATGTTTATACCATTGTTTGATGCAACTGCATGCCGTATTTTTATATGAAAATAAACAAGCTGAATACTCTATAACTGAAAAACTTTTAGTGCTTTTCTATAGTATTAAGCCTCAAATGTCAACTAAACATCGGATTGGTTTCTTCTTTAAATTATAAAAAAAGTAAAAAAAAATATGAATGGTATTATAATGTTGTACTAAAACTAAAACTAAAATAATGGGAAAAACCCTTAAGATAACATGTAGAAAGAAAAAAAAGCATCTTAAGCACGCAGAGTAACATAAGAGGACTTTGAACGATTACGTAATCGTGGCATCCATAATTGTAATCGCGATTAGAAATTTGATTAATTGTGCAGCCCTTGTACAAAATATATTTACATAAATATATTTTTATACATGTTTTAGTAAATATATGAAGACTTTAAATGCAAAAACCTCTTTCTGAAAATTTTCTGAGATTTTTTCTTTTAAATTAGCATTTTTATCCAGCTCCTGGTAAAAGATTTTTAAGTCAGTCCTTATTTTATTTTATTTGTTTGTTTGTTTTTTATTGAATGAATGAATGCCTGAGATTTTTTTTCTTCATATTTTTTGGCCATTTTCCTTTTTTGAATGTTTTGAAATTTATCTAAAAAAAAAAAAATAATGATAATAAAAAATTTCAAAACATTCAAAAATATATATATATTTCAAAACATTCAAAAAAGTTTTTTTTTTTAATATTATATATTATATTTTTTATATATATATAATTTTTATTTTCTTTTTTGTAGTTTATTGCATTTAGCAAAATGTTTATGGAGGGATATTAATCTCTTTTATACTTTGTTTGAATCGGGTATCGTATTAAATATTAGGCCTAAACCTTTTAATTTGATTCAATTTGTGACAAACACTCAATCCAGATGCCTAGATGCATGTTAGTCCTAGTTTTTTTTTAATGTTTTGTTTCATGTGTTTTTTCACATTTTGTTTTGTTTTCCTTTCTGTTTTGTGTTAAATGCATGCTTTGTTTAAAGTGGACTATTGTTTCGTTTTGTTTCATGTGTTGTGTTTTTCACGTTGAAAAGGCTTGAATGCCTCAGCCCCACTCTGCCTAATATCCGAAACATCATGGCACCAGATTTTTATAATTTGAAAATTGGATTAAAAGAGGACTGGAAAGGAAGAGTAATCATGGCTTTTTTGCTTCATTTTACACACAGGCTTATAATGAGTTGATATTTGTCTATGTTGTGAGAGAAAGTTGGCACTTGCAATATTTTTAGTGGCTTTGCATTCCCAAATAAATAAAAAATGGAGTTGAGTAAATTTATATTCATATGTATTTATAAAACCCTAAACTATTCCGACAACATGTTTTGCTAAATATACTTAAATATGAATTTATGTCAGGCTGACTAGCAGTTATGTATTTATGCGGTTTGTGTGTGTGTGTGTGTGTGTGTGTGTGTATCTGTGCGCACGTGCATTTGGAAAACATATGCGCTTTGCCTGCAAGGTCTGTTCCCAGAAGCAAGAGATAATTCCCCTGTGACAGATGTTTCCAGATGTGTGGAATAGTTACTAATTGCAAAAGACTCCCACAGAGCTGTTTCTAACCCCCACCTCCTCCACTTTCCATGCAAGCCTCTAACATTAAAACCCGATCAGGGATAAACTCTTGCTAACGCTTCGCACTGAAGATCTCGCCATGTGGATGCGCACTGGCACACGTGCGCAGTGGGATAGGGTTCGTTTTACCAATTACATGATCTTTGAAATGTCTTTTACTAGGCTGAGAGGATTGCCAAGAGAGGCTTGATCTGTTCCAAAACCTAGTGCGGCATCATATATGCGCTCCCAATACGAGATCTGTTTCAAAAGGTCGGAAACTTAGTTATGCTGCCTGCTAAGATACCGTCTTTTGGCGAAATTCGAAGGCGCTTACTGCCAAAACTAACAGGAGATATTTGCAACCCAGGCTTATTGGAAAAACATGTCTCTACCTACATTTTTGCAAAACATACATGTACATACAATTCAGTTTCCAACTGGATTGAACACAATTGTGACGGTAAAACACAGACGACTTTTATTCGTCTTCACACATTATGACAACAGGGCAGATTTTCGGTTAAAGACTTGCACAATTCCTTGCACAATACTACGGAAATTCCTCAAAGAACTTGTATCTCAGTGCACGATTTGTAAACAAATGCATTTTTAATTTTGCATCACGTAACCAGCTCAATATGTCCGGCTTTTCTGACATAGTAAACTTGCTCGGTAGCACACCCGGTACAGCATTGCACTTGTGTTGTGAAGCGCTCCTGTGAAACACGAGTCACGATAAAAGAGCTCAAACACTTGTAGAAGCCAGATGCATTTTCATTGTTGCTTCAGCAAATGTGTTTTATATCATGTTTGTTTTTGATAACGCTGTTGGTTATGTGTAGTGTAGGTGGTATGCTATTTTCAAATGCAATTTGAAAATAACCAACATTTCACTTTGAAACGTGAACCAACATAATATAATTTTGCGGAAATGTCGCCACATGCACGTGAGCCTGGGTTGCACACAATCTCTACAGATAGTTCTTCTGGCCAGGAAACATTACCTCAGACAGAGGACTTCCTCCTCATTAGGATGCTGTTTGGCATGTGAGTGTTTCTGTGATTGCATGCTCTCTACCTGTCGTCTTAAATATCAGCAGCTCCTGTAAGAGAGCTGAGAGAATAGAGATTTCTACAAGAAGATGCAAGCCATAAAGACTGTTGTCTGCTGTTATAAATGCACTGTAAACCACGGCTTCTTGGGGCTTATTGTGGTTATTCCATATACGAAGTAAGGTTTCACAAAATAAAACAGAGCAAATAATGTGTAATGATATTAATAAAAACAGTATTCTTCCGCCAAGCAATGTAGCTCCTCAGAAACAGTTGTGGTTGCAACAAAGTGGTTACTGGGCAACACACAAATGTAACCAAAGATGTGTGTTTGTAGAGTAATTTACAACAGCGTCGAACGTGGCTCAGCCAATCAGAATCAAGGACCGGAACTATCTGTTTTATAATAGCTAACTAATGGTGTTGTAGTAACTTTTAGTAGCATGGCAGTAACTTTGATTTCATAAAACGGTTGCTTTTGCACAAAAAAGTTACTTTTTCTGTTTGATTCATCTGATTCATTTTAGTGAATCCGTTCACTTATACATTGGTTCGATTGAAGGATTTGCCTTGGAAGCATTCTATGGTGTCTTTTTTGTAGCGTTACAAAAATGTGTATTACAGAAACCTATTGGTAGCTGCAATCACACGATGAGTAAATTTTGGGGTGAACTATCCCTTTAAGAATGAGTTAAGAAAAAGCTTGGTGCACGATTTTAGATGTCTATTTAGACTAAATGTGCACGATAAGACAGCAGCGTTTCCCCCCTCAATTGCTAACAATCCTCTCCCCAAATGCTTTTTTGAAGCTTCACCAGGCCTGCCAGCTCGATCTACTGTCTTGCTGTGCTCTCTTGGGCTGGTTTCTCCTATGTACTGTATGGCTTGTATTTAAGCAGCCGGAATGGCATTTAGACACAAAGTGTGTTTATTTCCGTTTCTCGCTGTAGCAGCATTAGCGTGCACCCTTTCTTGATTGATCACTATTCATTCATTATGTAATTCCAGTGAACCACAGCCATCTGGGACCATAGCAGTGTTCTCAATGTTCTCATCACACGCCACGGTTTTAAAGGGCAGTGAAACAAGTGTTTTGAGACACTAACAAATATGTGTTGCACAAGATGAGTGGTACTTCTTCCAAATTGTTTTGGGAATTAATAAAAAAAAATGTTTGTACTCAACATTGAGTAAACGTCACATGAATGTGATGTTAAAGTAGCTGATTTACACTAGATTTGAAGACATACGTTAACAGTTTATCTGTGATAATAATGAGATGGGCACTTTTTCAGCCTTTCAGGAGCACTGGATGCAAATTCATTTGTGATATTCAATTTTAAAATATGAAATAATATAATTTATATTATATTGCATTATTAATGAGATGGGCACTTTTCTAGCCTTTCAGGAGCACTTTATGCTAATGATTTTGTGATATGCAATTATATAATGTAAAGTGATATAATTCTATTTATTTTACACTTTATCCCTCACAAGCGATGGTGATATGATTTGGTCCGAATACCAAAGACTTCATTAGGTTTTTCTCATATAAACAAAGATAACTATAGACCATTGTTTTGGGACCAAGAGATATTACAGCTCTATTTGGTTTCAAAATTGCTTTTCTAAGAAAATTCTGATATAATTTAGAGAACAAGTGGGAAAGATGATGCCAAATCAGTTGATAAAATTCCACCGGGTGTCCATCTGGATCTGTTTGCTGCGAGGCTGCAAGGAGGCGGTGGAAAAATGAAGTTTACTGACCTTCAAAGTTAACGTGTTATTTATGTTTGAGACAATCATTTTTAAGCATTTAATGAACTAGATATTCTCCATTTCATACTGCTTTTTGGACTTTTCAGGCTGGGAATGTTTGATGGAGGAAGAGGTTTGAACCCGTTTATGGCATTCTAAATGGTTTTGCTGCAAATCTGATCCCCCCCCCAAAAAAAAACTCAAAATAATTGAATTTGGGCAGCAACCAATGATTATTTTGATTATTAAATAAGCTGATTTGTGATAGATGTCCCTCTAGAAAATACGATAAATATGTGTTCTGTGTGAACGGCTTGGTTTCAGTTTTAATGTAAACAAGATCTCTGCATTGATTGTTCTCTCTTCCCGCAATATTTGTAATGAACAACGCAGCAGCGCCGCATCTAGTGGCTTCAACTGGATAGGCTAACAAAAACATTATAATGCAACGACACCTACATCGTCATCGCATCTCGTGCGCCGCTGATAAGGCTGCCTTCTTAACGCACACCTAAAATTCGAATGCAACTTTTTTGTATTCGAATGTGGACTTTTATTTTAAATTCGATAAATATTAGAAATTCAAATTTTTTTTTTGACAGCCCTACTTTACAATAAGGTTCATTAGTTAACGTTAATTAATGCATTACATTTAGTCATTTACCAGACGCTATTATCCCAAGCGACTTACAAATGAGGACAATTGAAGCAATCAAAATCAACAAAAGAACAATGATATGCGTTATGCATTAAATAACCTAATATTAAAAATGAATTAGATGAACTAATGTTAACAATGGAACCTTATCGTAAAGTGTTACCAATTAAAATAGAGACAGACTAAATATTAACTAGTAAGAGGTTGTAAGAACACACATTCATTCATCTGAACATAGTAGTTATATTACTGTACATTTGCAAAAGGATCATATTTGGGGTTCTTGACATTGAAAAGTCAAGTCCTTTCCTAAGTTCTTCTGGATTTAATGTTACTGAGACGGTCATCTTCTGTCGTTGATCTGCAGCTGGGCGAGCAGTTCACTAATGTGTGCCAGTTTTACTTCACATTGTTTTTGCCTTGAAAAAGAGAATTCTGTTCTTTGTTAAGAATTCATCAGAATTTGTTATTTAACTCCCATTTGCTTTGACTGTCAGAAGTCAGGAGACACAGCCAGGCTTCCAAATCAATTTCATTGTCTTGTTTTCTTAAAAAAACAATGATTTTCCCTCTTATAACTACTTTTGCTGTTTCCCCTATGAGTCATGAGATGAGTCATTTGTTTCCAGGAATAATGTCCATTCTTACAGAAGATAGTTATTAAAATTACTGTAATTTATCAATGAGGCATTAAACACCATCTGCCAGTGGGGCGTGAAGGTGATTGGGCTGAAGTGAGTGTGTTCAGAGAGGATTCTGCTGCCAATAATGGGTTATTCTGAGTGTTTAGTGATGAAGTATTTATATGCGAGTATGATTACTGTGTAAGTGAGTATGACTTTGTGTTATATCAAAAGATATTACCCTGTTTATACATCAGATGCATCACAAGACGTTCTGATTATCGGCACGTTTGCGAGTGTGATGCTGCTTCACAGTTTAATAAAAAGAACTGTTAATATTGAGCAACTCGCATTTCAGGCCAAACTTGGCCAGTTTATTTGTATATTTGTCTCCGCCAATGAAAATCATTCCAAAACAAGCCAACTTTCTGATCCATAATCTGACATATTATTATAATATACAGCTGTTCTAAAGTTTGGGGTCGGTAAGATTTTTAAAAAATGTTTCTGAAAGAAGACCCTTTATGCTCACCATGGTTGAATTTATTTGATCAAAAATAAAACAATAAAAATAGTAATATTGTGAAAAATTATTTGAATCTAAAATAGCTGTTTTCTATGTGAATCTCTGTTAAAATGTAATGTATTTCTGTGATGCGCAGCTGTATTTTCAGCATCATTCCTCCAGTCTTCAGTGTCACATGATCTTCAGAAATCAGTATAATATGCTGATCTGTTGCTCGAGAAACATTTCTGATTATTATCAATGTTGAAAACCGTTGAGCTGATGAATATTTTAGTGGAAACCTTTTTTTCAGGATTATTTAATAAATACAAAGTTCAAAAGAACAACATTTATTTGAAATATAAATCTTTTTTAACCTTATAAATGTCTTTACTCTCACTCTAAAAACTGCTGGGTTAAAAACAACCCAATTTGGGTTATTTTGGCAACCCAGCGCTGGGTCAAAAAAGGATTAACTCAGCGCTGGGTTGTTTTAACCCAACAAGTTGGGTTATTATGTTTGACCCAGCATGCTGGGTTGCTTTTTTATGGTTTAAAATTACTACACTGCTAGGCTAAAATGAACCCAAATCGAGTTAGACGTTAAACCTACAAATCTTGTTCATTTTAAAATCACTCTTACACACACAGAATGACTATGAAAAGGTAAATATTTATGTTAAACGAGAAAACCGTCAAAAGTAAAATGCATGTAAGAAGAAATGCAGAAAAGTATGGCATTAACAACTACAGAGTTTATAAATGCAGCATTGAACATTTGTTGAATAACTTTTAAGATCAAATTTGACTTTGGTAAATTTTATATATTGTATAAAAATATTAACTATGCAGGTTTTTTGCGTAGTTTAGAGTGACAAATCGTACCAGCGTATTTTGAGGTCAAAATGCGTATCCGCTACACAAAATGCATACAGGTTGGCAGGTCTATGCATCAAAATGTGAAATAAACAAGCGGGAGACAACAGAAACATTTATTTTCTAAAAATAACTCGCATCAATCTCGAAAGAATGACGCTCTGCTATGTCTCTGGCTTTCAACATCTACAAAAACAAACATTCTTTTACTCTTAGTAAAAAACAATATATTGATAACATGATGAAACTCTGAAGTTTACTTGCCTTAAACCGTCTTTCCCTCTCTTCTGAAGAAGCTGAGAACATCGCCTGCTCCTCACACAAGCAGGCTTCTGTGTCGTTAACTCCCGGCGTGGGCACAATGAAGACACAAAGCTCAACAAGTCTGAAATATAACATGCAAAACATTACTTTCAACAATTATCACTTCATCAGCCCCAAAATAATTAGGCTAGTCTTTATTAGATAACGCCGTTTCCTTTAGGAAACTACATTCGATTTAACCGCGAAAAAGAAGATAATGAATTAACATGTAAATGTTTATTCAAAGCATCAGATAACACGACTATCTGTGAAAAAAGTGCATAATGTTTAAAATAATGTTTATAAACCAATTATAATTAAGTTGCTTAAACAACTATAAACAAAACAGCATCATGTATGTATGCATAGTTTAATACAAAGGGCCGAACTCCAATCACACAAGAGTACATTTTTCATTTAAAAACATGAAATACAGTGGGATGGGGAAAAAACGTGCATAAACTTGCATTAATTTTACATGGCTTTCTAAACATGCGGCTCTTTTGTGCGAGACGCGAGTGCAACTGTGATAGATGTCCCTCTAGAAAATGCGATAAATATGCGTTCTGTGTGAACGGCTTGGTTTCAGTTTTAATGTAAACAAGATCTTCTCTGCATTGATTGTTCTCTTTTCCCGCAATATTTGTAATGAACAACGCAGCAGCGCCGCATCTAGTGGCTTCAACTGGATAGGCTAACAAAAACATTATAATGCAACGACACCTACATTGTCATCGCATCTCGTGCGCCGCTGATAAGGCTGCCTTCTTAACGCACACCTAAAATTCGAATGCAACTTTTTTGCATTCGAATGTGGACTTTTATTTTAAATTCGACAAATATTAACATAGTTTAAATTAACATGTAAATATGTTAATAACCCTCTCTTAACACCTCAAAAAAATGTAAATATTGTGAAATCTTGACATAAGACACTCACTGACGTTATATTAAAAGCACCTCTTCTGTTCAGTAAAAGAGGCCGTTAAGACTATTTCTGAGGCAAAGTCCGCGTATTTTTCAATACAAGCTCTTTTCGGAATATTTCCACCTTCCATGAAATCTCAAGATACTACCGGACTCAAACAATGAATGATGACTTTACATTTTTAATCTGTACTTCCCATAAACCGTCTTTCACTCGCACTCGCTTCCATCTGAAGACGCTGAGAAAATGACGGCTTCTCGCGCTGGTGTCGTCCGATGTTAATGTGACGTGCGTGCTCTCTTTCACGTCTGCGTTCCCAACCCAGCACCGCTGGGTTATAGATCAAGACCAATTTTCAACCCAACGTCCTTGCCCAGCGGTCTCAACCCAGCATTTGGGTTGAAAAAAACAACCCAGCGTTTTTTAGAGTGTATTTAATTTGTCCTTGCTGAAGAAAAGCATTTATTTCTAAATCAATCAATCAATCAATCAATCAATCAATCAATCAATCAATCAATCAATCAATCAATCATACATTCTAAAAGAAAACTCAAAAGTTTGGGGTACACGCTAAAAAAATGCTGGGTTAAATTCAGCAATTGGGTTGTTTTGACCCAGCGGTTGGGTTACTACCCAGAAGGTTGGGTTAAACATTTAAACATTTAACCCAACGCTGGGTCAAAACAGCCCAATTGCTGGGTTTGTCCCTATTTAACCCAGCACTGGGTTGAATTTAACCCAGCATTATTTTAGCGTGTACCCCAAACTTGTTTTTTAAAAGCCTCAATGAATAGAATAGACTTCTTTCACAAACAATACCAACCCCAAACTATTGAACGGTAGTGTAGATGCACCAGATAAACTGATGAGAGTTTATGACTTGCCACATGAGAGTCAGTCCTAAAGATCAATTATAAAAATGAACTATATTTATGTGCAGTGCGAACAAAATGTCTTTGACATTTGACTTTTATAGGCATTTTACTTGTTGATTCAGTGCCACAATTCTGACTGGACCTCTTCTGTTTTGTTTCAGATGCATCATCAGCCCAAATCCGATGGGAAACTCCAGCATGCTGTCATCTGTTCAGACGGAGTGACATTTGTCTGGTAAAAATCACATAAACTCTCCGACATAAACACACACACACTGGGTCTCACAAGAGGTTTTGGATAGCATTATTGAGGATCTGTACAGTAAATAAAAGCTGTAGAGATTTACAGAGCCTGGATTTATCACTCGAGCGCTCTCGATCTCACTCGGCACAGGAGAGCAGATGATCCAGGACTATAAAGTCCATCCAACCGTGAACCCAAGGGAAAGAATGAGAACGATTTGTTCTCTACTGGATCACTGACTAGTAATCTATATTTGTTTAGAATTGAGTTGCGTTTTCATCGTCTGCCTTTTTTGTTTTTGTTTCGCATTTGTCTGAAAAGAGAAATCACATGCAAAAATCAAACTATTTTTGTGCCAAAAGTCTATGTTGGTGTGAACAGGCCTTAAAGTCACTTCTTCTGTTTTAGAACAGATGTCAACAACCTTAGGCATGTGCACATCTTTGATTAAAATAGTTTCCAAGTATTTGTCACTTTATCCGTTTTTGTACTTGGTTCCAAAGGATAATAGCTTTTACTCCACTTCATAACAACAAGGAGCAACACTTTTTGAAAAAACAAAAATCACGATCCAATCTAAAGTGCAAATCAATCTTATGGGACAATAAGTCAGTTTTACTGGTTCACAGATCACATTAAAGGGATAGTTCACCCAAAAATGAAAATGTGATGTTTATCTGCTTACCCCCAGGGCATCCAAGATGTAGGTGACTTTGTTTCTTCAGTAGAACACAAACTGAGATTTTTAACTCAAACCATTGCAGTCTGTCAGTCTTATAATGGAGGTGAATGGGAATCACGGCTTTGAGAGTCAAAAAAAACACACACACAAACAAAACCAAATTAAACCCTGCGGCTCGTGACGATACATTGATGTGTAAAGATACGAAACGATCGGTCTGCGCAAGAAACTAAACAGTATTTATATATCGTTTTTTACCTCTGATTTACTGCAATGTCCGAACTATCCTGAGCGCATCCTAATTGAGATTGTAGATAGACTGTCAATGGTCCATTTGAGAGATAGGTGGCGGTAATGCACTTATAAGTCTGCGATCTGCCGTAAAGCATGAAGAAGAAGACGTGTCACGCGCCAGCTGAAGAAGACGACGCAAAGGCGCTCAGAACAGTTCGGACATCAAAAAAACTATATAAATACTGTTCAGTTTCTTGCGCAGACCGATCGTTTCGTGTCTTTACACATCAATGTATCGTCACGAGCCGCAGGGTTTAATTTGGTTTTGTTTGTGTGTGTTTTGTTTTACTCTCAAAGCCGTGATTCCCATTCACCTCCATTATAAGACGGACAGACTGCAACGGTTTGTGGTAAAAATCTTCGTTGTGTTCTACTGAAGAAACAAAGTCACCTACATCTTGGATGCACTGGGGGTAAGCGGATAAACATCACATTTTCCTTTCTGGGTGAACTATTCCTTTAAGTCATCTGATCACAACTAACTGAGGGAAACATTAAGAGCAAATCTCAAATTAACAAAACACTGAACTGGTTTTATCCGACTCCGAATGAGCCAAGATCCTGAGAGCTCAAGTGTGCTGACTCTTAATGACTCATTATATGATCTATAACCTATTTATGCTTCATCCTATCTGTGCCACTGGGAATATATAAAGATGAATTATATCCAATAACAACAGCAACAACAACAAGTAAGCCGTTCTTAGAGATCAGTACTTGGACTTTTGATACTTAAGTATGGTTAATCTGGAATAATTGGGCCATTTTATTCCCAGTCATCTCAATGGCAATAAGTGCCCTGATTTCACCCTTCATTCAAAAGTACTTTTACTCGTGTTAAAAGTATTTATACTTTTACTGGACTAGTATTTCATCACTATATGTACTGTCAGGATTTGTATGCTTAGCTCATCTTTTTTAGTGTCTCTAAAACCGTAAGTGTTTATAGTAAAGACAAAGTGGTACTTTTTATGTCCCAAAGTATTTAGCATGTACAGAAATTAGACTTAAATTTCACTTATGAAATTTACTATAAAGTGCTGGATCATTGTGATTACTTAAGATGCATTAATGATTTTAATTAAATTAATTTCATTTTAATTTAATTAAATTTTTCCGTATATATAAAGTTATACAGATGTTTTCACCCAGTAAATATCGCAATGGTGACTTATAAATAAATAAATAAATAAATATATAAATAAAACTGCAAACATAAAATTAGCCCATTGGAATTTAACATTTTTGACATTTTAAAATGAACCGAATTAAATATATTCATACTCAAGCAAATATTTGTTGATAGTGTTATTTACCTTTTTTCTCATTTATACAGTATCTGTTTTCACACAGAAAACTTTGCAATGGTGACGTTCATACAACACACAGAAAATGCTGAAAAACTGATTTTTAATTAAAATCAACTCTTGGGATATAAGAGTTCCTACAGATGAAGAACTAAAAATTAATCAAAAGTTTAAAAATCTAAACGTTGTGTGACAAATGTCGCTGACCCTGGCAGAATGTCGCAGATTAACAAGTAGATGGCTGTTGTTGTGGCAGGCTGTGTGTAAAAGTCGTCTTTGGTAGAGATGAAGAGAGATGAGATTGAAACTGACCAGAGTAATTGGTGGAGAACCTTATTGGTCTTGACCCGGTGGGAGTTCACAGTGAAGGAGGAGGTCAGCATGACTTTTCATAGTTTCTCTGATCTTTTCAGTAGAGCTTATGTGAAAAGCAAAGACCGAAATGAAAAGAAAATCTGACAGATCTTTGTGCTCGTCTCCGTCCTGATGTGCTAATGCTGTCTTTCATCTCCGCGGTCGCTGCCATCTCGCATCGCCATGGCAATGTAGAGAAAACAAATGGCTAGCCGTGATGTCATAGTTGGACAGCTTCATTGGCGGAGTGGAAGACGAGGACTGTGGGAGTGGAGTAACTCTAGAGGAGGATGCTACTGTATCCCATTGTTTCTCTATGCTACCTGCCGTCAATGCACTTTAAAAGGTTACAAGTTAGCATGACAAAAGAAATCCAGCTGGAACAAGGCCTTCTCTTAAGCGGCTGTTTGACTGCAGAGCATGAGAGTCCTGCAGTGTGAAACTCAGCAAGTGAGCCCACGTTTGAGAAGCTTTAGACGATGTGTGGGTGTATCTTCTCTTTGTCCTGAAATAACTCTATCTATCTATCTATCTATCTATCTATCTATCTATCTATCTATCTATCTATCTATCTATCTATCTATCTATCTATCTATCTATCTATCTATCTATCTATCTATCT
>NW_015505385.1:957135-961281 GCF_001515645.1 Sinocyclocheilus grahami
CCTCTCTCTCACACACACACTCACTCACACTCACACACACACACACACACACACACACACACACACACACACACAGCCCCTCGCCGGGCCCCCGGAACAATGACATCACAGGCTCCCCTTCACTCGCGCTTTCTGAGACGCTGCGTTGCCCTGAACAGCAACACCGCATTGGGTCGTCATGTTTGTGTGTTTGTGACAGAGAAAAAAAAAGACGACAACAGGCGGCTCTTAAAGGGAAACTTCACTAAAAAAATCATCATTCTGTCATCATTTACAAACCTCTGAGACTTTATTTCTTCTGTGAAACACAAAAGACATTTTAAAGAATGATTTGCATGCAATAAGAGTGGGATTTGAAACAACATTGGACCCCATTGACTTTCACTGTATGGACAAAAATGACCACTGTATGATCTCCAGAATATCTTATTCTGCGTTCAACAGAAGAAAGTAAGTTATACAGATTTGGAACGACATGAAAGTTCATTTTTACATGAACTATCCCTTTGAAAGCATGTTATTTACTGTTGCAATTTAGTTCATTTTATGCAAATATCGAAGCACTGTTTTATTTTATTTACAATAAAATCATCTCTTTCCAGTATTGAGTAAAATATCTCACATATTTGTTCAATTTAAGATGACGTGTCCATTTTAAGATGACCTACACTGAAATAAATTTTGTGGAGAAACAATTTTCACTCAGAAATTGATAGTCATTTCACAAACAATTACAAAGAAACCGCAAGTATAACACACTAAATTAAACCTGACATTTTGTAGTAGAAAAACTGAAATGGTATCTGTAATAATATATATTTACTGAGAAATATTAAAACAAATCAAACTGTTATTTTATTATTACTTTTGTTTTATAATTATTATTATTATTATTATTATTATTTAATTTACTGACAAATACAATAGAAAATCTAGGTTATCCGTTTTAAGAGAATCAAATGATCTTTTCAGGTATTGAATGAATTATCTAAAATATTCAAGTTACTGTAATTTATTTATTTGTTTTGTTCGTTCATTCGTTCGTTTGTTTTACAAACTTATACAATACAAAACATCCATTCCCTATGTTGGGAGAATCATATGATCTTTTTCAAGTTTCGAGTAAAGTATCTCATATTTGTTTAATAATACATTTATAATGACGATCTGCATTATTAGATGAACTATCCCTTTAAGTTTGTACAGAACAAAACATTTCAATTGATTGTTAAAGGTACACATAATATCGATCTATCGAAGTGAAGTATCTCATATTTGTTAAAATGACATGCATTTTTTTTATTAACACTTTCCCCGCCATTGACGAGTTATCTCGTCTTTTACAAGAAAACGATTCCCCGCCAAAGACGAGTTTTTAAGGCTTTCCGTGTTTTCACTGTTATACACTCGGGGGCGCTATTACGCATCTTCTGAATGAGTACAAAACCCCCCGAAGAAAAACACACGTGAACAGGACGGAGAAACGAGCCATCTCTTATGTAAACAGATGCATATGAAAAATAATGCGATCATCAGCAATAGACAGCATATAAATGAAAACTGCGCAATGTTACGGAGTAAAATGTTGATCTAGTAAGTGATGTCTGTGCAAGCTTTGGAGGTGTTGATGGAAGCGATTTACTGGAAGTATGCTTTAATAATCATACTGAATATTATCCAGATGTAGTTTTACATGCATATTCAAATATTCATACAGCAAAACATACTGGAGACCATCAAATTTGAGTGAAAATCATCAAAATCGTTGGCGGTGGCTGGCAACTTTTTTCAAAAATGTTGGCGGGGAAAGAGTTTAACTATCTCTTTACGATTGTACAGATGAAGCAATCAAACCTCAACAGAGCTAAACTTTAGTGCAGACTCCATATTTGACCTAGCAGTTCAAGCTGTGGTTTTCCCAAGAATCTGTGTAGGATTGATCTCTGAGAACATGGGAATAAATGAGATGCGCGCCGCTCTTCATCTGCATATGGCCGACTCCACATGACTCTCTTCACTAATTCCATGCCTGTACTGTCCTCCCACGATGCATTGTGCCGCCGTGATGCCAGAACTTCATCAAAGAGAGTCGAGTGAAAGGATCGGCCCGCGAGCTGTGGACAGGAATATCAATTTGCTCTGGAACGGGACGGAGAGGCTGCAGTTTTGGGGTTTGAAATCAACCAAACAAATGTGTTTTTTTTTCGATTTTTCCACCTCTCTTCCTCCGAAACGACATTCTTTCTCTTTTCTTTTAGCGTTTTTGTGCAGCAGTGGGGCTTGATTATCTTCCTTCCCCCTCACGGTGTTTTGGAAAAGCCTTCTGTAATTAGTGCTCAGCTGAATTAATTACGGAAATGAGGATGCGAAGGACGAGAGAAAAGATTTTGGGGGTTGGGGTTGAAGCAATTGTATCAGAACCCAGTGTTCCCACTAATGAATCTCTTCATTCACATGACAGGAATTAGCAGGCCAGATCATATTTGCCTGATTCTCAGTCCGTGTCCAAAACAAGCGCTCTTTCGTTTCCCTCTTCCTTCTACACCACGAGTCCTGTCGTATGATTCTATCACAAGCTTTCTCTCAGGGCTGGGGGTAATGCATTACAAGTTACAGTTTACATTTTACATAAACAAGATTATTAGCTTCTCTTTCTTTCTTTTTTCACTCTTTCTGAATTTCTGACAAATACAGTAAAAATTATTGTTTTAAGTACGGAGTAAAGTATCTCAAATATTTGTTAAAATTTAGATGTAATATCCATGTCACAATTTCTTTTTTAATTTATTTTCTATTTTATTTTATCATTTGGTTTCCCATATTGGGAAAATCATTTGACTTATTATTTTTTAATTTTGTTTAAAGCATTTATTTATTTAATTCAATTTAATTTAATTTTATATTTCATTTTTTATATATATATTTTTTTTCTTCAGTTAAAAACCTTGGTTCGTTCCCATGTAGCCATGTAGTTCTCATGTGATTATTATCATTCAGCATTCAATTAAGTATCTCAAATATTTGTTGAATTTACACATAATATCCAGTAATTAGTCATTTTTATTTTTTTAAACAAGTTTTTTTTTATCATAATTTATATTAAAGTAGAAATATAAAACTTAGAGAATTATATGATCCTTTTCAAGTAGAAAATTAGTTTACACATGAGAATTTACACATAATATTCAAGTTAATGTTCATTTTATTTTATTTACAAATACAAAATGAATGTTGTTCAATAGAAATGCTTCCAATTTTTGTAGTGAGTATGTGTGTGTGTGTGTGTGTGTGTGTGTGTGCACTTTGTGATCTTTGTGAGGGCCGGTTTGAGTTTTAGATCATAGGAGTGAGGATAATCTTGTAAAGGGAGGACATTTTGGCCGGTCCTCAAGTTCTGAGACCCCTTTAAAGGCCTGTTTGAGGGTCAAGACTTGGTTTTAAGAGCCAGGTTATAATTGGGTAAAGGGTAGGTTTAGGGTAAGGAGCTAGAGATTGCACTGTGTCAATGTATGTCCTCACAAAGACAGCTATACAGAGTTGTGTGTGTGTGTTTATTTATTTAAAGTATTGAGTGAATTATCTGAAATATTTGTTACATTTACACATAATATCCAACTTTGATCTATTCAAATATTTGATTAGATTTTTTTATGACAAATACAATAGAAATCCTCAGTTTCCCATGTTGTATTTTTCAAGTATTGAGTGCATTATCTTGTAAAATTCAGATGTAATATCTATGTTTAGTATTTTTGTTTTTATTTTAATTAATAAATATGAATAATTTTATTAATAAATGCCATGGCCGTAGAGAGTGTGCGTCAATAATGACGCACAGAGCTCAACTAAGTTTGTTTTGTCCCATCTCATGACTGCTGGATAATTGCACATTTCCCTCCTCTCTCCTCTCTTTTTAAAAAAAAGTATAATTCCCGACGCTGCTCTTTCTCTCTCTTGCCTCTGGATTGAGATGTCGAAGGCGTCTTACCCCATTTTTTATTAATTTTCCCATGAAATACCTTTAAGCTTCATTCTGGCCGGGTCTACTGAGTGATGTCAAACATTTGTAAAATACGTGATTACCTGCACTCAAACACACACACACACACACACACAGAGAGAGAGAGAGAGAGAAACACACACACA
>NW_015505385.1:961645-964936 GCF_001515645.1 Sinocyclocheilus grahami
GAATATAACCACCCTCAGATGGCTATACTAAGGAGGACCCCAAACCGTGTCAGTCCCAAGTAAACAATACACAGCTAGCCTAGATAGCCTTCCTGCAGAGTTGCCCAGACCACAGAGAGTGGGCTATCTACTCACTACCCTACCAGGAGAGATAGCAATGTCTAGGCGAGGGCTCAAGGAGACCGCTACTTAAAGACTCTAAGAAGGGGAGCAGTCATTGAGCTAGCACATAGATATCCTCAGAAAGCTATGTACCTTGGAAGGGCTACCAGAAGGGGGGCCGACTTAAACTACCCAGACCACAAAATGTGGGCTGTCTACTTATTACCCAAAGAGGGGAGACAGCACTGTCTCGGTAAGGGCTCAAGAGACCACTACTTAAAACCCTAAGCAGGGGAGCGATCACTGAGCTAGCACATAACTATTCTCAGATAGCGAGGCCCTAGGAAAAAGGGGCCCACTCCATGAGAGGGCTCATCGCAATTGCAGTAGAACACAGCTAGCCACAGATAGCTGTATTCAAATAAGCCCGTCCTGACAAAAACATTGGCTGGAATATAACCACCCTCAGAAAGCTATATTAAGGAGGTCCCCAATCCATGTCAGTCCCACAGTAGGCTAGCAAAGCACCGTGCTATTGACCAAGATCTCACAAGAGGGAGATCCAGACCATCAATAAATCATTCGCTAAACAGCGAACACAAACATCATAGTCCGAGATCAAGCCTGATGTAAGCAGTAGCCATAGCACAAGAGGGCTGGACAGAGCTATCCTCAAATAGCAGTTCTCTCAGATAAGGAGAGAGAGAGTAATACACACGGACACACACACACACACACTCTCTCTCTCACACACACACACACACACACACACACACACACACACACACAGAGAGAGAGAGAGTAATTCTCACACACACACATAGACACACACACACACACACAGAGAGAGAGAGTAATTCTCACACACACACACACACACAAACCGGACTGATCAGTCCCAGTGTTTACAGCGGTTTCTCCTGTTATTTGAAAAGCAGAATGGCTGTTAATAGCAGTAATGGAATATAAGTCTGTCAGTCCTCATGAGCAATGAATCGGTCCCAGACTGGCCCATCCAGAGGCCAGCATGCATTACTTCAATTGCATTAAGAGACATTTGCTATAGCAATTACTGCCTGTGGGAAATGAGCTTAACCTAACGCTCCTCTCTCTATCCAGAAACAACTGCGAGGCTCGAGCCGGATCGTCCTCGCTGTCTTTTCCTTTTCTTTCAGACAGATACCTTCATCCGTCTTTTTTCACTTTTTTCTCTTTTTTGATTTATTTTGGAAAAGATGCACAATTCTGTTTTTCAACTAAACGTCAGTGTTCTTTTTGGTGTTTGGGTCAGTGTTGGGTCAAATTTTTATTAATATTTAAATTTGTTTTTATGTGTTATCTGTTTTTTTCATTTTAATTTAAGTTTATTTTTTTATTTTAGTTTTACTTATTTTATATAGAATCTTGTTTAATATAAAGTCATAATTGTGAGATAAAAAGTCTCAATTATTATATCAAATATTTTTTTTTATTACGTAGATATAAACTCAGAATTGCCAGACATAAAATAGCTATTATGAGGGGGGGAATCAAAATTGCAAGATTTTAACTAGAAATCGTGGATACAAAAACTAACATTTCTGAAAGGAAATTAAAAAAAAAATTGTAAGATAAACAATTTTATTCTGTGGTGGAAACAAAAAGACAAAATTGCGACATATAAACTTGACTGTGAGTTTCTAACTTGCAATTAAGAGATATAAACTCAGTTTTGAGATAAAAAGTCTGAATTGGGAGATAAAAATGTAAAAAGTTATAGTTTATAGTTTTTATTAATATTAAAAAATATAAAAAAATATATTTTTTATATTTTCAGTTTTTATTTTAGTTGTTTTAGTCATGCAGATTATGTTTCAAGAAAAAAACGCGTTAAATTTTGAGAAAAAAAGTCGAATTAAATGTTGAGAATAAACTCATGAAATTATGAGAAAAAAGTTGTTAAATTTTGAGAAAAAAGTCGAGCATAAAGACACTCGTGTCATGTTCATTTCATCTCGTTTTATCTTTTTATGTTACTTAACCCCCTCCTGAATGAGCATTTTAAAAGTGGGGTTCGTAAAATAAATGGGGGCTCGTCCAGGATCACGATAACATAATGATTGTTGTGGTTTCCCGAGAGTTCGTTCATAATTCATTTGTTGCGGTGTGAGCGGATTTGGTTCGTCCGACGCATTCTCCGGTTAGTTAGAGTAAGCCAGCGGGGCTGTGACTAGCGCCAGTTCTGACTACGGTTCACTGTTTATTGTTTTTCTTTATTATTTTAGTCTGTTATTTTTGGAGGTATTCTGGGGGAGACAGTAATCGGTACCCTCTGAAGACTAGCTGAGATGAAGTTAGATTTTTGGGTAGGTAGGTATTTGCTCACTGTTTTGGTTTCTGTTAATATGGCAACGTTTGATTTAAATCAATTCATAGATCAACCTAGTGTTGAGGGGTTAGAGGTGTGTCGAAAAAATGATTTTGTCAAACGGCGTCTGCAGTGGCGTAGGTTGGAGAGTAATACACATGGATGTAGCATATGATGCAATCGACTGGGTTCGAATGCATCTTTTGCCGAACTCGCTTTTCTTCCTTTTCTCATCACATGTCACATTGGAAAAGTGGAAATCTTGCTTAGCAAGTGTTAAGTGATTTGGTTTGAGCTGCACATTTGAATCATAATCTGAAGTCATACATTGTAATATTGATCACTATAATTACCACATTCCTTAGTTATTGTGAATTCTGTCAGCGTTGAGGTAACGGGGGAAAAAACCCGATGCAAGCAACAAGCCAGAGAAAGTTCCAAATGAAAATAAACCATGCACACATATTACAACAGCGCTGTCAAACAAAACAAAAGTTCACATGGTGGAAAATGTTATGAGCGCTGTGTGCACTTTCTATGCTTCCACAGACCCGCAGCCTTTGGTGTGGTTTGAAGGGACGGCCGTTTATAAATGATGGGCGGCGGTGTTGTCTCTCACACACACACACACACACACACACACACACACACACACACATGTTGTGTTTCCATGTTTGATGGGGACATTCCATAGGTGTAATGGTTTTTATACTGTACAAACTGTCAAACTGTTTGCCCTACACCAACCCTATCCCTAAACCTACCCCTCACAGGAAACTTTCTGCATTTTTACTTTCTCAAAAAAACTAATTCTGTATGATTTATAAGCTTGTTTCCTCATG
>NW_015505385.1:965313-978156 GCF_001515645.1 Sinocyclocheilus grahami
ACACACACACAGACAGACACACACACACACACACACACTCTCAGACAGCCGGACTCGCTCTGAGGCCTTCACGTCTTGTAGTCGATCTCACACAGGCAATTTAATGCATGGGTCACCCAAAAATGAAAATTTGCTGTTAATTTACTTACCCTCAGGCCATCCAAGATGTAGGTGAGAAGATTTTTAGCTGAAACCGTGGTCCTTGGTGATTCATAAAATGCAAGTCAGCAGCAGCAGTCACTTTGAGAATCAAAAAACCATATCAAGGAATATAAAATTAATACCCGTGACTCCTGATGATATACTGAGGTCTTATGAAGTGAAACGATCAGTCTGTGCAAGAAACTGAACATTATTTACAACATTATTAGTATTACCTGCAATCCAGAGCTTCAAGGAAACGGTCCGGAGTGATGTCCGGTTCACAAACAAATCATTCTTTTGAACAGATTATTTTTAGTGAACTGAATGGATCCGTTCACCAACTCGGTGCGAATCGTCTGAATCAGTTCACGGCTCGAGCAGCACAGATCTGAAGTTACTCAATCAGAACTCACTTTCAGACGCCTGACAGTCACTCCGACTCAAAATGAGCCAAAATAGCAGCGTATCTGATCCTGTGAACACTGAACGTCACATATTGACTCTTGGTCAGGACCCCTCTAGCGTCACTTTTCGACGTGCAGGGTCCTCCATTGCTTTCGTTTGTTTGCCTTAATTTAATGGTTTGCATGCTTTTGTAAAATATAGAAATCATTTTATATAAATGTATACTTAAATTGTAGCACCTTACGCCACCCCTACCCTGAACCTACCCACTTATGAACAATATAAAACACGTAATTTGAATTTACGCACATACTGCAGCACACAGGATGAGCTTTACGGCGGACGGTGCAAGAAACTGAACATTATTTACAACATTATTAGTATTACCTGCAATCCAGAGCTTCAAGCAAACGGTCCGGAGTGATGTCCGGTTCACAAACAAATCATTCTTTTGAACAGATTATTTTTAGTGAACTGAATGGATCCGTTCACCAACTCGGTGCGAATCGTCTGAATCAGTTCACGGCTCGAGCAGCACAGATCTGAAGTTACTCAATCAGAACTCACTTTCAGACGCCTGACAGTCACTCCGACTCAAAATGAGCCAAAATAGCAGCGTATCTGATCCTGTGAACACTGAACGTCACATATTGACTCTTGGTCAGGACCCCTCTAGCGTCACTTTTCGACGTGCAGGGTCCTCCATTGCTTTCGTTTGTTTGCCTTAATTTAATGGTTTGCATGCTTTTGTAAAATATAGAAATCATTTTATATAAATGTATACTTAAATTGTAGCACCTTACGCCACCCCTACCCTGAACCTACCCACTTATGAACAATATAAAACACGTAATTTGAATTTACGCACATACTGCAGCACACAGGATGAGCTTTACGGCGGACGGAGACAGCGACCGTGTCTATTCCTCTCACAAATTAATTGTTTTGCCTCGGAAGACTTGGAATATTAATGTTTTTTTTAATACATTATGACTGTAGCTGTATCTGCCTGTTATATCTTGTGTTTCATTGACAAAATGGTAAGTTTATGGGCAGGGGTTGGGTTATGTGCTCATAAATGTGTAAATAAAATTGTTGTGACTGTTTACATTGAAAAATCACACCCCAACTTATATGCAATAATGGCAATATTATTACCCAATTTATAATTTAATCATGATGATAAAATTACCAATGCCTTTCTTGCGTCGGCATATTGGTTATACATAAGGTTTCTTACTTAAAGCAATGGAGGTCAAAAAATGATGCCAAAGAGAACATGTTGGGGCCAAATGAAAGTTTTTATGGTTTCTCATTTCTCATGATCTTTTATCTTTTTTATACCTGCAATTATAGCACTAGATCTACTGTTAAACTTATTTTAAAGGCTGGAAAGTCTCGCTTCTTTAAAAGCGTTTAAAAATCTCTTATGGACTATTCTAAAGGAAACATGTACTTGCTTTAAGTCATTTTCTAAATGTGTTATCGCATGAGTACAGGGCTAAATGTTGTTGCATTTTATGTGTTTGTAACTTGTTTTATTGTGAAACTTTTTGTGCTGGACTCCCTGGAAGAAGAGATTTTGCATCTCAATGGGACTATCCTGGTAAAATAAGTTTTGTTAAAGAGTTAAAGAAGGCTAGATAATTCACTTTATACACTTTAGACGTGTAAAACATACACATTTCACATTATTATTGGGTGCTTATATAATTATGCCATTGTTTGATTAGATAAATGAACAAACTGTCCGAAAGAACCAGTTCGTGGAAAATAATCGGATTTTCCCGTTTGTCCGCGACTCATGTTGTGAATAATGTTACGTTTCTTGCACAGACTGATCATTTCGCTTCATAAGACCTCAATGAATCGTCAGGAGCCTCTGGGATTAATTATGTGTTCCCCGATATGCTTTAATAAGCTGATTTGTATTTTATGAATCAGATGGCCTGAGGGTGAGTAATTCAACAGCAAATTGTCATTTCTGGGTGAATTATGCGTATGCTAAGACACAGTGTTGGGGAAAGTTACTTTTAAAAGTAATGCATTACAATATTGCGTTACTCCCTAAAAAAGTAACTAATTATGTTACTTAGTTACTTTTTATGGAAAGTAATGCATTACTTTTGCGTTACTTTCGCATTATTCTTTAAATATGAGCAGGGCTTGATTGTTTTTAATATAAGAAGTTATATTTATAGCAAATGTAAAAGCCCTTTCACAACAAAAAGTGTAATGAATAAACCTCAGGCTGAAGGAAAAGTAAATTCACGTCTGTACAGTAGAACGCAGGAGAAGAAACACTCTTCAGCAATAAAAAAAACAATGAAGCACAATTGTTAGTTTATTTAAAGTCAAACTGGATCATCAAAGGTCAGCAGCAAAGACAATGGGATTAGATACATTTGTGTTATTTAACATATTTAATTATTGCAGGTTTGCGTCATATTCTGAGCTTGCAGTTCACTGTTTTAATTCATTTTGATGAATACTAAATCTGTTTTTTGTGAGTGGGATGAATTAATGCACATTCACATTTAGTCTAGAACTACATGTTCACACAGCGCACACAACTCCTCTGCACTTCCGATTTCTCCCAATATGGGGACAGGAGAGCTGTCAGTCA
This sequence comes from Sinocyclocheilus grahami, assembly GCF_001515645.1. Lineage (NCBI taxonomy): Eukaryota > Metazoa > Chordata > Actinopteri > Cypriniformes > Cyprinidae > Sinocyclocheilus > Sinocyclocheilus grahami. The sequence continues at coordinate 968,489 of NW_015505385.1, forward strand.
ATAAATGGGAAAACAAAGTAACTTGAAAAAAGTAATCTGATTACGTGACTCGCGTTACTTGTAACTGCTAAGACATCTGAATGAAGGTATAAACATGCAGGCTTTATTTAGATTAGTGTGGACCTGTCACACAGTAATGAATGAGGTGGACATACACTGACCAGATATCCTGCTTCTGTTCATCGTTCATCACACGTCTGAACAGCTCTAGCTCCAGCTCTCCTCGTGTGCTTTCGGGTTTCTTGAGGATGCAATGACCGCTGTCATCACCCATGACACACTCCGCTGTCGCCGGCGGGAAATTATGACTCCCATTTACCCCTCTTTCTTCACCTGGCTCACGGAAAACAAAATAGAGACAGACTTTCCCTTCGGGCCGGACAGGAGCTGTTGTTTTTCGCCGTTTAGTCACTTTTCATTTTGAGGAGGACACCGGAGAATATTCCAGTGTGTACTTGTATTTTGGACTCTTAGGTGGCAGGCGAATTAAATCATGCTGCAAAAACTAAAAAAGTGAAGATCATTTAGAATTGATGACAGTATAAATATAGGCTAGCTGCAGTGTCGTCGGTGCTTGTGTTTTTTTAGCACGTGAGTGCAAGATCAAAAAACTGCATAAAGCCAAAAAGAGAATAAACAAAAGGTCTTTCTTTCTTTCTTTCTTTCTTTCTTTTGTATTCATGTTTGCTTTATTTATTTATTTATTTAAAATAATAAATAATGGCAATAACCAGGTGATAGCATATATTTTCCTATGGTTTCATAGACAATATACTGACAGTATCCAAAACAAAAATAATTTATTGTACAAGTAATGGTTTATGCAAAATAGAATTAAAAAAAAAATCAGTTTTTACTGTATTTATTTAACATTTTAACATTTGTTTATTTATTTGCTTAACTTTTGTTTTGTTTTTGACAGTTTGTTTTAATGCATTTACAATTTTTTTTATTATTACATTATTTTTTTGTTTATTTGTAAAAAAAAAAAAAAAATTTCAAATTTTATTTATTTATTTAAAATAATAAATAATGGCAATAACCAGGTGATAGCATATATTTTCATATGGTTGCATAGACAATAAACTGACAGTATCCAAAACAAAAATAATTTATAGTACAAGTAATGGTTTATGCAAAATAGAATTCATACAATTCCTTGTTTTTACTGAATTTATTTAACATTTTAACATTTATTTATTTATTAACTTAAATTTTTTTTTTTACATTTTGTTTTTAATTATTACATAATGTTTTGTTCATTTTTTTCATTTTTCTAATTTTATTTATTTGTTTGTTTGTTTAATTTTCAAATAATAATTTTCAAAGCCTTGTCTGCTTAGCCGAGTGCATGTGCACGGCATCCATGAACATAAATGTATAATGCTAGCATATTTTCATATGTTTGCATAGACAATGTACCGACAGCCTCTAAAATGAAAACAAATTATAGTACAAATGACGGTTTGTTGAAAACTGAATTCACGAAATTACTTTTAAAGCGACATTGCTTACATGTTTAAAAATTATGAAACGGCTTAACTTTCATTAGTCCTGTCAAAATTTAATTCATAAGTACATCTGGCACTCCGAGATTCTCTGTCATCTATAAATCAACGAGTGTGCTACTTTCAGCTGAATGTCAGTTCCGACCGATTTTCGGATTCGTATGTCTGTGCATGCATAAAAGTGCTTCCAGTTTAAGTGCTGTAAATTCATTAACATTCTACATGTCAGAGTCTATACTAAAACGAAAACCTGTGAAAACAAATGCAGTCTTCCAGCCGCCGACGCTCACAAAAACGCACAATATTCAAAGCAAACCGTAACCGCAGTGAATATGCAAGGCTTATTTTACAAGCATTTGCATAAAAATAAGCCTCACGGGACGCCGGACATCTATTTAGTTTCATCCCACACCATAATAATCTGTATCCGAGCATGCAGAAGTGTTATCATACGTTATTACAGATGAGTATCGTGAATCATTATATAAGCATGGCTATTTAATGATTGCAGATTGATGCTTTCTCTTTGCTGGATGGTATTACTCCATGCGATTGACGTCAGAGACGTTTGATTAATGAAGAGATGCAGTCAGCCATCAGCTATGTGTGATTTTATCCTCCACTTGCATATGTAAGAAGGGCCAGCGCTTAAAGCCTGGATTAAAACGGCTAATACTCACTTCTGCTGCATCACTGTGGCTTGCATTGCTCGCTTCTAACCAAACAAATAGGAGTTTCCCAGTTTTGTGGTTCGCTCGTCCCCAGAGAGGCTTTGTCAGGATTGTGAACTTAATTGCATGTGACTTTGTGTTGCATGCCAAACGCTGTAAGATCTGCTGGGACTGACAAGAGGGCTTAAAAGGGAGAGTATCTCCTCAGTGGCCTGCACATGTACCGGATTATCGGACATTTGTAAGTGGGGAGATAGTGTTACCCCTCCCTAATTTTCCAGCGTTTAACGTCTACCTCTCTGCAATTTTGTCTGTCCGCCTGCCACGGAGTCCTGTTACTCGGTAAGAAATGACTCCTGGATAAATCCCATAATCCATCCGTTCCGCCCTCCTGCGTGGAGGTGTTTTCTGAGAGAGGCAGCTGAGTGCACAACAACGCAGTGGCCACTACTATTTAAAAAACACAGCAAAGAATGAGCATTCGGGATCCCCGACGTCTGCTTATTTTTGTCCTCTTCATTTAAAAGGCCATTAAAAAATATAATAATGGAGACTGAGCTCTGTTTAAAAAATAGCTTTGTTTGTCACGCTGGAAAGCTGGTGCTGCTCGGATTATCATCATGAATGTATTTATTTTTTTACATTCTTTTTTAATCATTTTTTACATTACTTTTACATTTTTTATATTTTAAATACTTTTTTTTACGTTTTCTATTTATGTATTTACTTTCATTTTTATTTATTTATTTATCTATTTATTTAACAAATTTTTCTTTTTTACTTTTTTGAACTTCTTTAACTTTTAAAAAACTTTTTATATTTGATATATTTCCCATTATGTTTATTATTATTATTATTATTTTATGTTTTCTTTTTATATTTATTTATTCATTTTTATTTATTTATTTATTTAACTATTTTTTTTTACTTTTTTACATTTTATCTTTATTTCTTTAAATTTAAAAAAAATGTTTTAGATTTGATATATTTCCCATTATTATTATTATTAATATTATTATTATTATTTTATATTTTCATTTATTTATTGAGTTAGTTAGTTAGTTAGTCAGTCAGTCAGTTAGTTAAGTAATAATTTTCAAAGCTTCGTCAAGTTGAGAGCAGGCCCTGATTATAAAAACCAAGACTGAGATATTGCTCTCTAACTCTGTTCAAAGAAAGCTTTGTTTGTCGTGCTCTGCTGAAAGTCATGCCGGAAAGCTGACGCTGCTCGGATTATTATCAGCAAGACCCTGAAATTGCTCGGATTGTCCTCTTGCTCCATTTTGTCATTTGATCCACAAGTCGCTTATTAGACGTCCACCAGTGAATCACAAACTTCATTCAGTTATTAAATCCAATTCAGAGATGTTGTAAATAAGATCCTGCGTATTTATTTGCTCCATTTCTTTCTAATAATCTATATAATAAATTGCAGTACTTAGTCAAAAACGTTTTGTTCGTTTTTTTCCCATACTTTTTTTTGGGTTCCGAACACCACTTTCTATTTGTCGCAAAGTTTGGGTTTTGTGAAATGCATAGAATTTTATTTGTACTTTATTTGAACTACACTACATCAAATAAAACAATAAAAATAAAATAGTATATTTTATAAAGAAAATACAATTTCAGCCTTTCTACTGCTAAATTTAATGTTCAGTGTTTCTTTGTCATTCTTTTTGAAAGCACAAGCGATTTCTAAATGGAAATTGTTTCAAAAATAAATCCTGCAAACACTTTGAGAATGTGAAAAATCATAACAAATGTTATTTAATCTTCTGAAGCCCGTAGCCTTATGCGAGGGACACATTGAAGTGAAAGTGAATTGCATTTTATTTTTGTAAAACTGTTCTTATCCTCAGTGCCTTTTAAATAGTCAGATGCACACATTCAAAATTGCATTGCACATTATAAGGAAAAGTGCAGCATGAACATTCTTCAAAATACCTGCTTTTGTGTTCCACATAACTGATACGACATGAGGGTTAATAAACAGAATTACATTTTTTTGGTCAACTATTCAAGTATCAAGAAAACATCTTGGCCTCCTAAAATAGAAACATCTCTTTCTGGCTAAAGAAGGTCATGGGATTTCAGGTGATGGTTCCGTTATGTCAGGCAACACGGGTTAAAGGTTAATTTGGGGGTCAGTGGGCCAATTACATCATGATGTTGACGGAAACTGAAATAGCAGGTGAGCACAAGGACAGGTCGTTGACCTTTTGTGCGCAGGGGTCACACAGCTGGAGGAAACTGGCTTGTGAATGTTAAGCTGTAAGTGTCTCTACTGTATGTGTGGGTGTTTATGCTAGAAAACATTGCTTTAGGGACACTGCTCACTAATCTAATGTGAAATATCCTTCTCGTGTGTGCATGGTTTCTGCCAGGAATCTGCACAAGCCAGTTCTCACCCTCTGACGGGACGCCCACGGACCCTTCGCAGACTTTCTGATCATTACTACAAGTCAAAGTTTTCAAAATCGCAAGACGCTTTGCCTGAGAGAGCTTCTGAGGAAGAACTAACCAGGTTAGTGGCATTAGGACTTACATTTAGGAAACATTTCTGATTATTATCAATGTTGAAAAGAGTCGTGCTGCCCAATATTTTTGTGGAAACCGTGATGCATTTTATTTTTCAGGATTCACAGATGAACAGAAAGTTCAAAAGAACAGCATTTATCTGAAATAGAAATCTTTTGTAACATTATAAATATCTTCACTGTCACTTGATCAATTGAATGCATCTTTCCTGAATAAAAGTTGTATTTATTTTTTTTTATTTAAAAGCTTTCTTAACCAAAACTTTTGGATGGTAATATAGCACAGATTCCACAAAGCTGTTTTCAGCATTGATAATAATCAGAAATGTTTCTCGAGCAGCAGATCAGCATATTATACTGATTTCTGAAGATCATGTGACACTGAAGACTGGAGGAATGATGCTGAAAATACAGCTTTGATCTCAGGAATAAATTACAGTTTAACAGAGATTCACAGAGAAAACTGTCATTTTAAATTGTAATAATATTTACCAATTTTTTTCAGTTTTTACTGTATTTTTATAATCAAATAAATTCAGCATTAGAGACTCTTTCCAAATGCTTGACCAGTATAGTGTAGACGGACAGAACTCTGTGTGAACTCTAGTTTCTTTATATAACTCAAGTGTTTCTTGATATTTTTATCTCTCAGATCAATGTCATTCCAGGCAATATCTCATTTGTTTGTTTGATTTGTTTAGACTGAAGCCGATGATCAGCGCCGCCGGAGGCAAGAGACTCTATCAGTACCAGACTGTCTTTGTTTCGCTCTGACGGACAATGGTAAGCAGCCATTTTTGTGCTCGTTTGGTAAAAAACAAACTGTCGGAGTTCAATCAACTTGAATTTGGCTGGGATTTTCGATCCATTTTGCAAGTAGGATGTGGGATCATGCATTTTCTTTGAACACGTCAGTGTGTGTGTGTGTGTGTGTGCATTCAGACTTGTTTACGCATGTGTTGCTGCGGTGGTCTGAGACTTTGGATCTCTCTCTCGCTGCACATTTATTTAATCATTCCTAATTATCGGCTTTAATTACGCATTATACATTTTACACTCCTTTTCCAATTTCCTGAACCTTCTCTCCATCCAGAAAGCTCAGTTATCATCCTGAGTTCACGTAAGCTATGACGTCATAGACGACTGTTGTCTATAAAAGAAACGTCTGGTGCAGTCGCAGAAAGCAAACATCTATAAAAGCCAATCAGGCTCTGTAAGGAGGTGATATCATCAGGGTCGGGAAGACGTCACTGGCCCGTGTTTTGATTGGGTAGCGCTGTAGCAGGAAGAGTAATGCTTATTCAACAGGGACAAACAGAACGATATTGTTCCTGCCGCTGGCTCTGAAATCACTGGCAGAATCGGTTTCGGTGAAAGCACTTCCAGGCTTAAAAAAGATAAATTCAGGCTCAATGAGGAACATGTTTTTTTTTAGTGATCACAACTTACCAGTTTAATTTTTTTTTATTGTTCCTAATCAGACTAAAGTGGGGAGTGCCATATTCACATCAGAATGACTATACATACACACACACGCACACACACACGCACACACACACACACACACACACACGCACACACACACAACACACACACACACACACACACACACACACACATATATGCTAATAAATGCTTTTTGAAAACATTTTTAGGTTGTAAACAATACAGCTTAAGGAAATATATTATTAAGGAATATATATATATATAATTTTTTTATTCATTTTGGACAATATAATTAGAATTACATTTAAAACAAAAAAATGATCAAAAATTCCAACATATACTGAAAATATATCATATAAATATAATAAATGAAAAAATATTAATATTATTAATTAATATTAATAATACCATATATGTCAACATAAATATATGCTTATTCACACTTAAATGTAGGCATGCTTCATTTAGTGCATAAATAAATATATATACTGTATATATGAACAAAATACAGCATCCTAAATCAGAAGTAATGGAGACTCACAGCACACAAACAGCACTGTTTTGTTAGACTGACCTGCCTACATAATGAGGCAATGTCTTGACTGCAGTCAATGATAATGGCATAATGACTCAGAGCTGCGACAAGAGAGTTTACTTAACTATCAGCGAGAGTGGAAAAGTGATTGTGTTATATATTTGAGGTCGTTTTGTGTTTTAACCCAGAATCACTTCTGAAAGTACACAGCCTCCTCCTACAGAGAGCAGATGTCCAGCATATCAAACCCTGTGGATGTTCAAGAGTGTTGTGAAGTGTTTCAGCTCTTTTAAAACTTTTCTATCTATGTTTTTCTTTATGCAGGGACAGATTGCAAATAAGGACTGAGTTATATATACACACCCACAAAATACATTTTAAGATATCATCTTTTATCCTGAATTCTATCTTTTCATAGAATTTCTTATTTAATCCCATGGAAGAAGCGAGGAACAAATATGTAGGCCTATGTATGTATGTATTTATTTTACAAGATGTGTATGTTAAATGATGTTAAATGTTTATTTTTAGTCTTGTATCTGATATTATCTTGTATCTTATATCTCATCTCAGATTCAATTTGAAAAATATATTTCCTTAAGCTGTGCTGTTTACAACAGAAATTTGTGAAATTTATTTAAAAATGTATTTAAAATGGTATTTTAAACATTACTACATTTCTTTATTTTAAATCTAAATATAATTAGATATGTAATAAATTTATGCCCAAAACATATTTTTTAAATAATATTTAGCATTTATCCAAAATAGATTTGATCTTATATCTTAAAGTCTTTTGAATTAGAAAAATATATTGTATACACACGCACGCACGCACGTCCGCACGCACACACACACACACACACACACGCACACACACACACATACACATATATATATATATTACTACTCAGAGTACATGTGATACAATGATATAGAAGCTACAAGCTTATTTATTTGTGTACTGAACTTGGCAAATGTCATGAATTGTGAATATTTTTGTGCTGATCTGTGCTCATAAACACTCAGGATCGTGGCTTGTACTCTCAATGTGCAAAGTGCAGTTGCCTTGAGTTTTATAAGTGTGCAGAGAAAGCAAAGAGAGGCCTGGGGGGTCGAGTTATTGCTGAAAGAAATTTAAATGAGAAAATAAAACAGTAAAGAGGAGTTTTACTGCAGTGCCACCGCAGAGAGAGAGGGCAGGAGGCAGAGAGCAATTATGTGTACTATTATTACTGAACAGAGTAAAAGCATAAATAAAAGTGAGGGGGACATTTGTTAAATGATAAAAAAGCAGTACCTGTTAACCTCCAGCTCACTGCGGTCTGTTAGCGGCGTCAGCGGGATGGTGCCAGGTGAGCCCTCTTCCCCTTTGCTCCTTTCAGGGTTTTGGTTCTTCATCAAGAAAACTTTCCAGAACAAAGGTGTCACGTTTCTCATTAAAACAATGCGCTCTATTGTCATGTGCTTTTTTTTCAGAGCTCTTGTACCTGTGAGATAGTGGTCAGATGTTGCTTTCATGTTTCCTTCCCCTCTGTAATGAACAATCACAGCTGTTTTGCTCTTGGTTTGTTTAGATCTGAGGCCTCATTTATAAATGCACAAATAATCAGATTTGATTCTAAGTTTGATGGATTTGGTCTTATGTCAAAGGTGAGGATTAAATCTAAATTTACAGGCAGAAACTGATGTGACGATATATGTGAGCGCATGAATAAGCACATATTTCTGACTTAAAAGGATATGACATTACAAAAAAAAAAATACAATGATTAATTATTAATAATTAAAGTTAAGTTATTTGTTCTTAATACTTAATAAAACATATTTGCATAAATAAATGAATATGCATTATATTTATGCAAATTTAAATATAAATTAATTATATCTCCAAATCCATCCATCCATCATCCATCCATCCATCATCCATCCATCTATCATCCATCCATCCATCCCTCCATCCATCCATCCATCCATCCATCCATCTATCATCTATCCATCTATCATCTATCATTTACCATCCATCCATCCATCCATCCATCTATCATCTATCCATCTATCATCTATCATTTACCATCCATCCATCCATCCATCCATCTATCATCTATCCATCTATCATCTATCATTTACCATCCATCCATCCATCCATCCATCTATCATCTATCCATCTATCATCTATCATTTACCATCCATCCATCCATCCATCCATCTATCATCTATCCATCTATCATCTATCATTTACCATCCATCCATCCATCCATCCATCTATCATCTATCCATCTATCATCTATCATTTACCATCCATCCATCCATCCATCCATCTATCATCTATCCATCTATCATCTATCATTTACCATCCATCCATCCATCCATCCATCTATCATCTATCCATCTATCATCTATCATTTACCATCCATCCATCCATCCATCCATCTATCATCTATCCATCTATCATCTATCATTTACCATCCATCCATCCATCCATCCATCTATCATCCATCCATCTATCGTCTATCATCTATCATCCATCCATCCATCCATCCATCATCTATCCATCTATCATCCATCCATCTATCATCTATCATCTATCATCCATGCATCTATCATCCATCCATCTATCATCCATCCATCTATCGTCTATCATCTATCATCTATCATCCATCCATCCATCCATCCATCCATCCATCTATCATCTATCCATCTATCTCATCCATCCATCCATCCATCCATCCATCATCCATCATCTATCATCCATCCATCCATCCATCATTCATCATCTATCATCCATCCATCCATCCATCCATCATCTATCCATCTATCATCCATCCATCTATCATCTATCATCTATCATCTATCATCCATCCATCTATCATCTATCATCTATCATCTATCATCCACCATCCATCCATCCATCCATCATCTATCATCCATCCATCCATCCATCTATCATCCATCCATCTATCATCTATCA
>NW_015505385.1:978212-983150 GCF_001515645.1 Sinocyclocheilus grahami
CATCCATCATCTATCATCCATCCATCCATCCATCATTCATCATCTATCATCCATCCATCCATCCATCCATCATATATCCATCTATCATCCATCCATCTATCATCCATCATCTATCATCCATCCATCCATCCATCCATCCATCCATCCATCCATCCATCCATCCATCCATCCATCCATCCATCCATCCATCCATCCATCCATCCATCCATCCATCCATCCATCCATCCATCCATCCATCCATCCATCCATCCATCCATCCATCCCATCATCCATCATCCATCCATCATCTATCATCCATCCATCCATCATCCATCATCCATCTATCCATCTATCCATCCATCATCCATCATCCATCCATCCATCCATCTATCATCCATCCATCATCTATCATCTATCATCTATCATCTATCATCCATCCATCATCCATCATCCATCCATCCATCCATCTATCATCCATCCATCATCTATCATCTATCATCTATCATCTATCATCCATCCATCATCGATCATCCATCCATCCATCCATCATCCATCATCCATCCATCCATCCATCCATCCATCCATCTAAGGGGTGACCCCGAATAGTCGAAGATTCGATGCTTCGATAGGAGGCGCCTGATTCGAAACCAATCTCACAGTCAAATATTCGCAGATTATCTCTTTAGCGTGCAGCGCGAACAGGACAAACAACAATGCAGAATATTAATAACTATGACTGGGACTGTCATACACATGACATTATAATGAGAACACAATTATAATAAAACGCTGTGAATTTGTAGGGTTTAGTTGCCGTGTTTCTGCACGTTGTTGCGTGAAGAACGCATCCACAAAAGGAGTTCATTCAGAGCCGTGCAGACACGTTCATGTGCATTCAGAGCATTTTGTGCAGATAGCCTATAAGTCGTAATATTAACGTTATGTTGTATAAATAACGAAGCGTATTCTATATGAGATAAATGATGAGTTAACTCCCATTGATTAAAAACCTGCTGCTTCCTTCTATTGGTCATCTTCAGCGCGCAGCTCTAAACAGAGCATTAATACCTACTGTCATATACATAACGTTATAATGAGAGCACTATTGTAAAAAATGTGAATTCTTAGGGTTTCGCTGACGTATAATGTTAACTATCTTTGAATCAAAACATAAAACATTATTTACTCTGTTTGTATCTGCGAGGCGTCCCTTACACAGTTTCCCTGTGTGTTAACGTAATTATGACTGACTTGACTCTTTGCCCCGCCCCCAAACATATGATTCATATCAAACATATGAATATCAGCAAGATTCGAAAATTCCGATTCGACTATGAAAATCCTTAGTCGGGGACACCCCTAATATATCTATATTAGTTTATTCAATATTATAAAAGTTTATATATATTTATATATGTATGTAATAAATTAATCAATAAAATTGTTCACCTCATTCATTCACATTTAGAATTATTTCATTTGGTGCAGTTCTGTCTTTCTAGGATGCAGCAATCTGCAGTAGATCTTTTATAATGATGTAATAAGAAGGATTTTTTAAATCATTTTTTAGCTTTGCCCGAATCATTGGCTTGAACTTCAATCTTGGCCTTTTATGTGCATTTTTCATCATTGCTTTAAACCAGCTGAGCATGGCATCGCTCGCTTGTGTTTTCCCCCCATAAATTGTACAAAGGGAACTTGCCGTTGTTTCTAGGCCTCAGGAAAGGATGTGTTTCATAACCACGTCACTAAAGGACTAAGGTCGTCAATGCATCTTTTCAACCGAATTCACATGACGCTTGTATTTTCTCATGTTCACAGTCCTGTCCTTCACCATGTCGGGAAGTTTGTGTGGCAGAAGGAAACGAGAGGTGATGTTCATATGATCAGAAGCCCATTAACCCTTTGGCAGATCCTACATTTAAAAGAAACTGAAAAAGAATTTGAGCAGGATGAGAAGGTTTCAGCCAGCTGTGTTTTCTTGTACTTCAGCTCAGTCATAAAACAAAGCTGTAATCAAATGCTCTCACTTCACTGGAAACTTCTCTCATAATGAGGCTTTTTATGTGACAAACACACTTGTGGTAATTGGACTGGAGATTTGCATAGCGATTAATGAGAGTTGGCTGATCAGGAAGATGAAATCACTGTCTTTGGGTTTTCGAAGGCTGAATAACTTCCCAATGCCTCCTAAAACACGTGAGATTTTATACGTTTGCCATTGTTTCGTTGGAAAGGTTGGGGAGCTGTGGTGCTTGTTTGGATGGTGCGAGTCTTCAAAGTCAGACTGGGAATTTTTGGATGCATTTGAAGTCCAAATATTTCAGGCAGAAGTACATAGTGAGTTATGTCTGCGATACTCTGGACGTTTTTCCAGACATTCTGCTTTTCAGATCTACAATCCGTTCTGGTAACGCAAAGCTGGTGTGATTCGCTGTAAAACATCTCTATTCTCACGTTAAGGATAAAATGAGACTTATCCTTCAGAAAAAGGCACAATAGATTGAATATATTTTAGATAGCTGTGACTTGGTGATGAGTTATGAATGCAATTAGAATAATTATGGCCTCGCTGTTAATTAATGAGCAACAATTTGTACTGCTAATTTCTATAAGTAATGAAGTTTAAGACGGTGTCCTAACCAGATGTGAGTTGTTATTTTGCTGGTTAGCCCTGCCCACTTTGAAATCTCTTTGGTCTAAAAATCTGCTTCTAAAGAGGAATATATTCTGATTGGCTGTTATTGTTTCATGCACTCTCAAGAAAAAAGGTACAAAAATTGTCACTGGGGTGGTACCTTTTCAAAAGGCAAAACTTTGTACCTAAAGAGTCCATGTTGGTACCTTAAAGGTTCATATTAGTATCCAAAGTGTACATCTTGGTACCTAAAAGGTACAAAAGTGTACCTATTGAAAAGATACCGCCCCAGTGACAGCTTTTGTACTTTTTTTTTCTGAGAGTGTGTTGTGGAATTCCTTCTTTATCTACACTACTGTTCAAAAGTTTTGAGTCGGTACGAGTTCTTTTCTGCTCACCAAGGCTGATCAAAAATACAGTAAAAAATTTCGAAATATTATTACAATTTAAAATAGCTGTTTTACATGTGAACGTATATTAAACTGTAATTAATTCCTGTGATCAAAGCTGTATTTTCAGCATCATTACTCCAGTCTTCAGTGTCACATGATCTTCAGAAATCAGTATAATATGCTGATTTGCTGCTCGAGAAACATTTCTGATTATTATCAATAATGAAAACCGTGATACATTGTATTTTTCAAGATTGTTTGATAAATATAAATAATTTACTTGAACATTATAAATGTCTTTACCGTCACTTTTCATCAGTCTACTGCATCCTTAATGAATAAATGTATTGATTTATTAAAAAAAAAAAAAAACTTGCTGAGCCCAAACATATAAATGGCAGTGTACTTTTTTGGAGCATGATTTCCTGTTTTTCTCTTATAAGGTGATAAATAGCAGAAACGAGAAGCGTACTTTCTGGAGCTGAATAATTATTGCTGCTCTCTTTCATCAGACTCGACAGTCTGTTTGTCAGGGTTGTAGGTGTTTCTGTCGAAGGTAAAGGCTGACGTTCATGATGGATTGGCACACAGTGGGTGTGAGATTAAGCAGGATTGTGGGAAAGCTCATACAGAAAGACACTGGTGCTCTGAGTGTTTTACGGTCTGTGTGCAGCGGCTCAGGGCCGAGTGTGTAATCTGAAGCCATCTTTACCCGTTTACAGCATTCTTACTATGATTAGTGCTTTAGAGGAATGTTCTGGCTTCTGGGTTTAAGCTCCATCGACAGCATTTAAGACAGAAGTTGATTTACACAGAAAATAGCTTTGAGTTGTCCTTTCGTAATTTTATTTTCCTTCCTGTATAGCAAGCAAGTTTAGTAACTTACAGTGAGAGAAAATAGTGCCAGGAGGCCAAAAATGTGAATCATACGTCTGTTAAAGCACTTAAATTAATTCTTCCATTAAAAGTTAAAATTGTAGTAAACTGTAATATTTGACCTGCATGTCTTAAAGGGATAGTTCACCCAAAAATGAAAATCTGATGTTTATCTGCTTACCCCCAGGGCATCCAAGATGTAGGTGGCTTTGTTTCTTCAGTAAAACACATTTGATGATTTTTAACTCCAGCCGTTGCAGTCTGTCAGTCGTATAATGCATGGCAATGGTAACAGAATCTATGAGTGTAAAAAAAACATGCACAGACAAATCCAAATTAAACCCTGCGGCTCGTGACGACACATTGATGTCCTAAGACACGAAACGATCGGTTTGTGCGAGAAACCGAACTGTATTTATATCGTTTTTTACCTCTAATACACCACTATGTCCAGCTGCTTTGTGCGCGCACACGGCATCCGGTGCGTGAGGTGTGTACGCGCTCTGGCGTAGTTTACGCAAGCGCCGGAAATGATCTCTCGTGCGTATACGTCACGCATTGTTTACACAGTGCACAGCCATTGTAGGTACGACGGCTAATCAAAATGGTACTTACTTGCGCTTATCCGGATTGTTCAAACCGACTTAAAACTAAAAGATTACGTTCTCTCGCGCGAACTCATTCGGGAGTGGTGACTTTCCACGTATTCCCAACTTCTGAGCCTGCTCGCCTGAAGTTATGGTTGATTGCTCTTCGGCTGGATATCAACACACTTTTTAACGTAAACTACGCCAGAGCGACGTATACGCGAGAGATCACTTCCGGCGCTTGCCGTGCGCGCTCAAAGACAGTTGGACATAGTGGTGTATTAGAGGTAAAAAACAATATAAATACTGTTGGGTTTCTGGCCCAAACCGATCATTTCGTGTCTTAGGACATCAATGTGTCGTCACGAGCCGCAGGGTTTAATTTGGATTTGTCTGTGCATGTTTTTTTTACTCTCATAGATTTTGTTACCATTCCCATGCATTATACGACTGATAGACTCCAACG
>NW_015505385.1:983169-1012195 GCF_001515645.1 Sinocyclocheilus grahami
GCCGGAAGTGATCTCTCGCGTGTATACATCACTCATTGTTTACACAGTGCACAGTCATTGTAGGTACGACGGCTAATCAAAATGGTACTTACTTGCGCTTATCCGGATTGTTCAAACCGACTTAAAACTAAAAGGTTACGTTCTCTCGCGCGAACTCATTCAGGAGTGGTGACTTTCCACGTATTCCCAACTTCTGAGCCTGCTCGCCTGAAGTTATGGTTGATTGCTCTTCGGCTGGATATCAACATACTTTTTAACGTAAACTACGCCAGAGCGACGTATACGCGAGAGATCACTTCCGGCGCTTGCCGTGCGCGCTCAAAGACATTTGGACATAGTGGTGTATTAGAGGTAAAAAACAATATAAATACTCTTGGGTTTCTGGCACAAACCGATCGTTTCGTGTCTTAGGACATCAATGTGTCGTCACGAGCCGCAGGGTTTAATTTGGATTTGTCTGTGCATGTTTTTTTTACTCTCATAGATTTTGTTACCATTGCCATGCATTATACGACTGACAGACTGCAACAGCTGGAGTTAAAAATCATCAAATGTGTTCTACTGAAAAACAAAGCCACCTACATATTGGATGCCCTGCGGGTGAGCAGATAAACATCAGATTTTCATTTTTGGGTGAACTATCCCTTGAAGCATTGCTTTTGCTGTGGTCTAAATATCCAGTTCCAGTGGATGTGCTGTCCATCTTGGCATCATTCAAGATTAGCAACTTTACCTGCCTTGCATTGTCATGATGACAAAATTGAAAGATTAATATATCTTTAAACACAGATGGTTAGTAAATAAGAGTATTTTCATGTTTTTATGTTGATATAATGTCTTTCTGCTATATTATAATTGCAACTGTAAATAGTGTGTATTTCTTTCATTGTAAATTGCTTTTACTTTTTCATTGCTTTTCACAGTAAATAAATAAAACAAAGATTATTGGTATGTTTTACAAAAAAATAAAAAAAATAATACTAGTTTAGTATTTCTGCTTCTAATTTTTATGTTTAATTCAATGTGTTATTTGCCATTTTTATGAAGCTTACCTTGAAAAAATGGTAATTCAGACTGTTTTCCCCTCATAATTCTGAGTTTATATTTCACAATATTTACTTTTTTCTCATTATGAGTTTATAAATCATAATTTTGACATTTTTCTTAGAATTGTGAGATATAAACTCTGAATTTTGAGATAAAACACAGCAAAAGTCAGAATTGTAAGATAAAAAAAATGCGAGACAGTTATTATTTATTTGTTTTATTCCATGATGGAAATTAATAAAATAAATAAATAAATAAAAATTGTGGGATATATACTCAGAATTCTGAGAAAAAATGATCTGAATTGCAGCATATCAACTGTTCTATAAACTCACAAAGTTTCACAATTCAGAATTGCAAGCGAAAAGTCTAGAATTGTGAGACAGGTACCACCCTAGTGACAACTTTTATATCTTTTATTCTGAGAGTGTGCCTCAAAATTCAGTCAGTTACCTGACACATACACACATTCTCATAAATTCATGAAAAGTCTCACAGCACCCCTTTTGCATATAAGTACTAATGTTTGCTCCCATCCTGAACTTCCACAAACTCGATAAGCATCTTAAAGATGTGTGTGTGAGCCTGTGTGTTTTGCAACGGGTATGTAGGGTGCTGCGCTGACCAAACAAACACGGCGTGGAAGTCCAGTGAGAAGCATGCAAACCTGAGCCAGTGTTTAGAGTGGAGTCAAAGCACAGCAAAGATCCAGAGATCCTATCTGCTTTCTGATATTACACTGCTCTGTCTAGTATGTGTAAGAAACGGAGGATTGAATGTGGTCTGGTACTGCTTAATGGGAGTGTTTTCATGATTATTATGGGTGAGGTGGCTTAGGTGACTCTGGCCTCGATGTTGGCCAAGGAATTTCTATGGCTTCCTGCGGTTAGAGCGGCACAAATTGTACCGTCTCTGGATTGCGAGGGTTTCAGGTATGTGCTTGAATCCTGAATGCATTCCTGTTGATCACAATGTTAGAAGCTGGGCTCGCTGTTAAACTTTGTGCCTTCAGAATGGAGTAGTTACAGCATTGCATCACTTGCTTACTTGCAGTGAATGGGTGCCGTCAGAATGAGAGTTGATAAAAACATCACAATAATCCACAAGCAATCCACAGCACTCCAGTCCATCAGTTAACATCATGTGAACTGAAATGCTAGGTGTTTGTAAGAAACAAATCCATCATTATAATGAAAAAGTGGTGAGGTCTGAATCAGGAGAGAAATCTGCACAGATCAAGCACCATACAAAACAGCTCTAAACAAGTATGTGGTAGGATTTTGATGTGAGAGACAACAAGAGATGGACTTTTTCACTGGAGGAAGTGTTATTATGGACAAACTCGCAGCTTTTGGCTTCACACGATGTTAACTGATGGACTGGAGTGGTGTGGATTATTGTGATGTTTTTATCAGCTGTTTGGACTCTCATTCTGACGGCACCCATTCACTTGCAGAGCATCCATTGGTGCGAAAAGGCCGCAATGCTAAATCTCTCCAAATCTTTTCCTACGATGAAACACCTGATCTATATCTTGGATGGCTTAAGGGTGAGAAAATTTTCAACAAATTTTCGTTTTCATTTCAACCGAGTAAGAACTGGTGCAACCCTACCCAGATCCCCACAGAAAGTGGCTGCTGCAGTTTATACAAGCACGAGCCGTCCGTTTGTTTGCTTTAGGTCTGACTTGGAGCGTGATGAAATGAAACACCTCGCTTTCATCCGATTCCTAAACAAGACAGTGAGATATAGAGGACCGAAGAGACTGAAAACCGAAGCAAAGTCACGCCTCCGTGCAGAGAAATAAACACAGCCAGGGATAGGAACGATAAAGCCACATGCTCGCTAATTAGTCCCTCGTTCGAAGGAAAAGACTATCAGGTGTAATCAGAAACCTTCCTCTTCGTATCTGATTAGAGGCTAACCTCAGTCATGCCATAATATGTCAATATGTGGGCAGAAATGACATGCCAAACATCGTCGCGTTGTATATTTTCAGATGAGTGCCCAAAACGGAGTGGAATTCGTGCCAGCGCTTACTTATGAGTTCCCCCTAGTCATGTGCAGTAGTTGAGGTGAAGATCAAGTCAAGAAATGGAAACTTGTTCCGATTCCTCGTGTTCCATGTGCCGCAGGGCTTTATCCTTGGCATAACCTCACCTGCGGATAAATAACATGACTTCTTTACAACGGCGAGGGTAGGCACTTTCGGAAACTTTTAGAGGTGTGCTGGAGTGAGGGGAGCGGAAAACCGTCGGACTTTGGAGAAGGGCTTTATGTGCCCTATATTACAGCAAGACAAGTGCTGTCTCCCTCCATTTCCCTCTGTCCGTTCCCAGCTGCATGCATGGTTTTCTCCTCATTTGCTGTGAGAAGTGGGAGCTGTGGTTCAGGCATGATTGGAGCTCGGCCCAGTGGCTCCTCATCTGAGAGTTTCCATGGGGCAGGCACGTTTGCTGTAACCAAAACACCATGTGAGGTTCAGCCAGAGCACTGAATGGTCGGCTATCTTCCGCCCCGCTGGAGTGTCCCTGCCGGCCACTTAAAAGCTAAATGGATGCTATAAAGTGGATTATGCACTGCATACAATACTTTTTAACATATTGTGAGAATTCGCATTGTGCTAATTTGCATCTGCCCAGTGTAAATGCTATTTTTTAAAAGTTATATACATGTTAGAACAAAGCATTCGTAAAGTAATGCAAATGGAATGTTCTTAAAACGTTATTAATATTTGATACACGTACTCGTAACATGGAGAGAACATACTCAGAGCGTCCTCATGATTTGTACTTTAACATTCGAAGAAACGTTTTTTTAACATTTCTAATCACAACAAGAAAGCGTTCTTAGAATGTTAAAAAATAAACGTTCAAATAGCGTCACATTTGGGCGGAAATAAAGTTAGCAGAATGATGTAAGAACTGTTTTTGTAATGTTTAAAGAACATTATAATCACAGCAAGAAAACTGGACATTTTAGAAACATTTCAAAAAATGTTCCCACAATGTTTTTAGAATTTTGTTACATGGGAAAGCGCATTAGCAAAACATTAGCAATGTCAGTGATGTATGTTAGGTAGTAGCAACATTTTAATTGCTATTCAATAAAAAAAAAATACTTACTGCATCTTTAGTTCACCCAAAAATTAGCATTTGCTGAAAATGTCGTCACCCTCAGGCCATCAAGATGTAGATGAGTTTGTTCATCAAAACAGATATGGAGAAATTCTGTATTCCATCATTTGCTCACCAATGGATCCTCTGCAGTGAATGGGTGCCGTCATTCATATTTAACAGCAAAGTCAAATTTTGTGCACTCCCAGTCTATATCACCATTTGTTTAAGCCAAGAGTTTAGCTTTCTTTTAGGACGAGCCTTTATGCAAAATGGAACTATGCACATGACTTTCAAACATTTACATTTAAGGATATAATGTTAAATGTTAAGCACTGAGCAAAACACGTCTCAAATGCATTAATCGGCACATGCATCTATTAAAGCACCTGACAACCACTGTACACTGTACGCTTTTGTTTGAAGTGCTTTATATAAAACATTCTCATGTTTAGGACAAATTGGGTCATGCACTTTCCTGCAGCAGCTCAATCTGTGTCCTCTGCTGTATCTCAGATTTGTTTTGTCCATAGAAATACAAGCACTATTTTTTAATATAATGCTCCACAGCAGAATCCTGAATCCCAGTGCAAGATTGAAAAATTCCTGCTGTAATTGCATTCCCACTCATGTCTTTTTTCTGTGAGCGTCAAGAATACATGTTGTTGTGATGGACGGCTGCCAGGATCTTTCTGTAGACGCTCAGCAGCCTTTAATAAAGACACTCACCTAGAGTCAGCGCAGTGTTTTTGTAACTCGTTTAACCTCGACTGCTCTGCGGGTTTGTATGGCTTTATCCGTTCTCGTTTTGGCACTCCATATCCTCCCTGCCTCCCTCTTTTCCTGTCCCTCTCTCTGTGGGACTGATTAGCATCTTCTTTTTAAGTCAAGTCTGTAGCTTTGGCATTCCTTAAAGGGACAGTTCACCCAAAATTGAAAGTTCGGTAATGCTTTAGTATAGGGACCAATTCTCACTATTAACTAGTTGCTTATTAGCATGCCTATTAGTAATGTATTGGCTGTTTATTAGTACTTATAAAGCACATATTGTGCATGCTTATTGAGGCAAAAGTTGCAGTTAATAGTTTTTTAATTGCGAGAATTGGACCTTAAAATAAAGTGTGACTGAAAATGTATAATTTATTCACCCTCATGTCATTCCGAACCTTTCTATTTTTAATTTTTTTAAATAATTCAAGTAATAATTTGTGTGTTTTCCATGCAGGTTGGAAAGAAATATGGATTCGGAGTTGCATGAAGTAAATAATGACCGAATGTTCCGTTTTGGGAAACAATTTTTCCAAGTTGTTTGTTGATTTATATATCATGGCTGTCTTGAAGGGTTATTGTTTTGGCTACCTCGTTTAACTGACTACATTTCGGTTGGGCTCATATGTAATTACATACTCTTAGAAATCTTCACCCAAACTTATTTGCTTAATGCAATTAGTCAGCGAACAAACCAAGCCTGTGTTTAAGAGCGCATGAATGACGGTGCAGGGATGTATGATGGAGAAAGTCAGAGCAGAACTGCATATTTAGCGTTCATGTCTGCGTCAGAGCATTGGAAAGCTTATACAATGGCATGGGAGATTGGCAGTTTGTCTGCTAAGAAGAGCGTTGCCCAGGGAACGTTGGGTTAACCGCACACAGGAGAGTGGTCCAAAAGAACCGCGTCTTGATTGGGACGCTCAGGCCTGCCAGTACTGGGAGTGACAAGCGGTGCCAGTGGATCAGAGCCGGCCTGCCACTGATGTTTAATGTTCACACATGCACTGGGAAGCCCTGTCCAAGAAAACCAATTTGAGAATACATTTTAAAAGGAGGCACTTTTCCATCTGCCTTCTGTCCCTCGTCTTCATCCAAGAGAAAAGCAGCAGAGAGAGGGGGAAAAAGACAGTATGAAGAAGTGGAGCGCTTAAGTTCATAATCAGTTACGATTGAGTTTGTTTATTGACGGCACCGAAAGAACCTCTTGGCAATGCCATGTGAGTAAGTACAACAATAAAAGCCACAGTTAATTCTGTTAGTAGTCAAAAACTCCAAATTCAAACTTGTCTCAACGGCCCCCTTTACATCTGGCACTGACATGCGAACATGCAAAATGGAAAACAGCACATATGTATTACTCCAGGGGTTGTGTTAACCGAACATTTCCGTCATTTATCAAATTTTAAAACTATTCTGAATGTTTTCCGTCATTCTGACAGATAAATAAAAAAAGGTATCTGGTCAATTGCGTTTCCCACAGTAAAGGATGCTAATGCAGATTAGAAGGGAAGGGGAGAACAAGAGGTTTTAAAGCTCCCCTGCGAATACAGACTAGGAGAGAGACGCCTGTGAGGATTTGGGGAGAGAAACGAGAGATTCCGGGTGTATTCCAATGGGATTATCCATGAAACGTTCATGTTCGGTAAATCGGGTGATGGTGGGAAATTTACGACATGGTTCGTCGTAGCTACTGGTAGCGTAAGATTTGCTGACACGCTCATGTAGTTGTTCTGTATGTAGATAATGAAATGCATTAGCATTTAAACTTGCTGGTCAAGTGTGATGCTACTGAGATTTGTAATCCGGTCACTGAAAATGCATGCTAATTCTAGGTGTAAAGTCTCTTTTTTTTGCTTTTATCAGCTATTTAATAAGCCCATGGCTGTCTTGAAGGGTTATTGTTTTGGCTACCTCGTTTAACTGACTACATTTCGGTTGGGCTCATATGTAATTACATACTCTTAGAAATCTTCACCCAAACTTATTTGCTTAATGCAATTAGTCAGCGAACAAACCAAGCCTGTGTTTAAGAGCGCATGAATGACGGTGCAGGGATGTATGATGGAGAAAGTCAGAGCAGAACTGCATATTTAGCGTTCATGTCTGCGTCAGAGCATTGGAAAGCTTATGCAATGGCATGGGAGATTGGCAGTTTGTCCGCTAAGAAGAGCATTGCCCAGGGAACGCTGGGTTAACCGCACACAGGAGAGTGGTCCAAAAGAACCGCGTCTTGATTGGGACGCTCAGGCCTGCCAGTACTGGGAGTGACAAGCGGTGCCAGTGGATCAGAGCCGGCCTGCCACTGATGTTTAATGTTCACACATGCACTGGGAAGCCCTGTCCAAGAAAACCAATTTGAGAATACATTTTAAAAGGAGGCACTTTTCCATCTGCCTTCTGTCCCTCGTCTTCATCCAAGAGAAAAGCAGCAGAGAGAGGGGGAAAAAGACAGTATGAAGAAGTGGAGCGCTTAAGTTCATAATCAGTTACGATTGAGTTTGTTTATTGACGGCACCGAAAGAACCTCTTGGCAATGCCATGTGAGTAAGTACAACAATAAAAGCCACAGTTAATTCTGTTAGTAGTCAAAAACTCCAAATTCAAACTTGTCTCAACGGCCCCCTTTACATCTGGCACTGACATGCGAACATGCAAAATGGAAAACAGCACATATGTATTACTCCAGGGGTTGTGTTAACCGAACATTTCCGTCATTTATCAAATTTTAAAACTATTCTGAATGTTTTCCGTCATTCTGACAGATAAATAAAAAAAGGTATCTGGTCAATTGCGTTTCCCACAGTAAAGGATGCTAATGCAGATTAGAAGGGAAGGGGAGAACAAGAGGTTTTAAAGCTCCCCTGCGAATACAGACTAGGAGAGAGACGCCAGTGAGGATTTGGGGAGAGAAACGAGAGATTCCGGGTGTATTCCAATGGGATTATCCATGAAACGTTCATGTTCGGTAAATCGGGTGATGGTGGGAAATTTACGACATGGTTCGTCGTAGCTACTGGTAGCGTAAGATTTGCTGACACGCTCATGTAGTTGTTCTGTATGTAGATAATGAAATGCATTAGCATTTAAACTTGCTGGTCAAGTGTGATGCTACTGAGATTT
The DNA here is from genome assembly GCF_001515645.1 of Sinocyclocheilus grahami. Lineage (NCBI taxonomy): Eukaryota > Metazoa > Chordata > Actinopteri > Cypriniformes > Cyprinidae > Sinocyclocheilus > Sinocyclocheilus grahami. The sequence goes on from NW_015505385.1 coordinate 991,224, forward strand.
GTAATCCGGTCACTGAAAATGCATGCTAATTCTAGGTGTAAAGTCTCTTTTTTTTGCTTTTATCAGCTATTTAATAAGCCCCACTCTTGCATTTTAGTGCTTATTGGTGTTTGTTTAATTAGGACGTTAAATCGATTAAAAATGGTAATTGAATTAATTGCACTACATGCTGTGCACTACATGCAAATTAATTGCATAGATCAGTATTAGCTGAGAAAAGCACTCAAATGAAGATAATTCATAGATATTAAATTATTATGGGAAATGCAAGCATGTAAATACATTGTTTGTTTTATTTCCATATCAAGTTTGAATGTAATTCAGCATTTATATGCGTTTTATCCAGGGAATAGATCCCATGACGTTGACATTGCAAGTCCCATGCTCTTCTATTTGAGTACAGAACGTCTGCAATCCACAGCAACTGGTTTTGAGTTTATCTGCCTGTCTGATGTGTTCTGTGATGTTGTTTAGTTGTCGTCTATGTACCCGTGCAGTCTGGCATCACATCTCACTTACTCATTCTGCGCTGCTTGGTCTCTGTAAGTGTGGTTTGGCAAAAGGGATGGACTGAACTGAAAAACAGCCCAGGACCTATAATGTCACATCACAACCACATCATATAATCCCCCATTCTTTCACATGCACATATGATGCAAACCACTGCCTGCTACATCTAACTGATACATGATGGATTTTGAATTAGGCAACCGATTTTAAAATAGACAGTAATTTAAAAACATTTTCAATAAGCCAAGTAACAAGAAATATTTGACTGCATATGAATATTTATAAAAAAAATGTTTTCCAGTGCTGAATATATAAATATAATTATAAATATAAATACATTTTATCTGCAGATGATCTTTTAAACTGCCCAAGTTAGCTCCAGATGTTCTGGTGTTTACAAGGACAGTGAATTGGCATAATGCCCATTAATCTGTCCATAATGAGATATAGTGACCTTGAGATACGGATGCTGATCAGCCTCCTTTGTTGCCCTGTGATGTCAAACTTTTTGTGGTAACACTTTACTTAAAGCCTGTATGTATAATGCATTATAAAAGTAGTTTTAATGCATTAATTATGCCTTGTAATGCAGCTTATAATGCATTGTACAATCTCATGAATAATCGTAACCACAGGTTACATTTTAACACTTATTAATTCATTGTTACACTATGCATTTTAAATTTGGTTATAATTATTTACAACAAGATATAATGTATTACAATGCACATTACAAATTATTATAATGCATTATGCCCTTTATAATGCATTATACATACTGTAAAGGCTTTAGGTAAAGTGTTACGCTTTTTGTTTTCACTATAGACCAGTTTGTCAACTGAAGTGTGAGAAAGTGAGATACAGTCTGGCACTGCATTTTGTACCCACAAGGGTGATATTGCATGGAAAAAGGGGAACATTAAAAATGTATCCATCTGCACTGCCATCCACCCACACGTATGTACATACGTCTACATTTGAAATTCCCATTGACCGTCATACCGCTCAATCATTTGTACACACAGTCTGACAGACAGAAAGGGGAATTTCCACAAGACCTCTGTGAAAATCCATATGCAAACCAATGGTTTTGTAAAATGTCAAAACTGGAGATCAAACCGAATCAAAGGAGTGGCATAAGAATTTGCTAGGGATTTACGCAGTAGTGGTCACATTGGTCGTCATTTTTGGGAGGGGAATAATTGGCATCATTTGGCAATAATAGAGTAAGAGGGGGGAAAAATGTATAAGAGAAACTTATTATGGCGAATTAAGTTACATGTGATACAGCTCACCACAAATGTATATTATATGAATTATGCGGTTGCATATGAATGTTTTGGGTGTGTAGCATGGTCCCATTTCTTAGCATATCTATCGCTCTGATACACTACCGAATTTAGTGCTATAGAAGTAAATACATTCAAGTGCTGATTCCCAACCCCATATCTGCAATTGCATTTATAAAAAAACAAAACAAAACAAAAAACACATGTACTATAACTTTTGACATATAATTTTTTTTTATTAAGAGGCAGTTCATTTTGAGATGACTTGTCACTTGCAAGCTAATAATTTGTCTACAACCTGCAAATTACAGCTGGCAGCAAATTTAGGGATCGTTCAACTCTAATCAGTGTATTACATGAAAGGTTGAAGTTTTAAAAACATTAAAAGTTGAGCATATGACATATGTACAGTAGGAATCTGAAAAAAGAAAACAAAAATTAACGCCATAGGGCAATATAAATCAAAAGTACTTTTAAAATGGAAATGTGGCTTAAATAAGCAGTTATTAGGGACTTAAAAAAAAGCCAAATTTGAACCCACATGCTCTTCAGGTATTGTGTGGTATACACACTGAACAATCACACCTGATTAAATATAATTACATTTATTTTATTATTATTATTATTATTTAATATATTAAGTCATCTTTTGCGAACATTGAGTCAACATAAATTTGAGGTACCTGTAATATGATGAACCTGGTTTATACAACAGATGTGATAAATTAAGTGTTTTGTTGCAAAATGTGCATTATCAGCTTGAGCAAATAGGAAAGCTGCCTAGTTAGTATAATGACTGCTTGTTTCCCCTCAGGTTCTCCTATAGTGCTCTTAATCAATGATGTTATCAATGTTGTGGAATCTGGCCCGCTTGCATCATGTGGAACCTCAATGGAGACAGCTCCTGTTTCCCAGACCTTTCCTCCATGACAGAGCGGGCCCGTGAACAATGCGTCTCTGTGCAGTTTGTTTTCTCCAGCGATCAACTTGTTTTTAACATCCCCTATGTTGAGTGGTGGCAACGGAAAGAGTAGGCCGGGCCCTGACCATGCTCTGGGTTTCAGTTCTGCTGCTTGAGCCCAGTGGACAAACCTGACAGTTCTAAGGGAGTCCCGTAGCCGCGGGCACCTACGCCAAGCATTGAGCTCACTATTTTGACTGGGTATGTGTTGGGTGAGGGGGCGCATACTTACTGTATGGGAAGTGGCAGAGCGGTAGCTGCCAGGCTGATTTGATTTGCCGTTTCCCAAGACTCCCTATTCTAAAGTCTTTCCACCAAAGCCAGGCCATAATGGTTTTTGTTCAGTCAAGGGCAGCAGCAAGCATTGGACGAGGCGTGTTGGGAAAGTGGGCTTGGAAGAGCTCTCGGTGAAGTGCCAGGAAGTGATGACAACCGTGTGGTTTGTGGAGCGTCACACCACACAGACCCCTGAAGAAAAGGTACACTTTGCTCCTGCCTCGTCGCACAAATAGAGTTGTTTTCTTCAAGAGAGGAAAATATGACAGCTAATGCATCTAAACTGGCATACTCGCACACATGCGAGCGCGCACACCCCCTTCCCACCCACCCATGAAATTAAATGTTTTGCTAAAATGTGGAACACGTTTTTGGGGTGGAGCACTTTGGGTCGCTTTGTTGTTCAGCTATTGGTAAGGGACACCGATGGTTTCCACTGTTCTTACACCATTTTAGTCATGTTTTACGACATTCTCCGCTTGAGCGGACACACATGCTTCCTTAAGCACACTACAGAGACCAAAGTGGCGAGAACACACCCCGAGAGAGCCGGATTTGCCTGATTCTTGCACAACGGACCTTTGCTCCGTCTGGATGCATGCTAAGTGCGAGCGTCAGAGTGTTTCCGTCGTTACCTCGTTAGCTGGTTAGCTCAGCCTCGTGTTGGGATTATGGGAAATGTCTTGGTGACCCTGGAAACAAAAGCATGACTTAATCAGCCTATAAAAACAGAGACAGTGGCCAAGACACAGGATTCAGCCAAGAGCCTCGCCATTCACCGCACTGCTACATGCTAGAGCTGCAAACATGGAGGACGGAAAAAGTTATTGACAAGCATTGATTATTCAAAATGGCGGGACTTAAAGGGATAGTTCACCCAAAAATGAGACCCTCATGTAGTTTCAAACATGTTTGACTTTCTTTATTCTGTAGAGCACGTTGTGTTGGTTCATAAACTAAAAAGTCAGTGGGGACCCCAACGTTCTTCAAAATATCTTTACTGATGACAGATTTTTTATTTTTGGCTGAACTGTACCTTTAAAAGATAATGTTCTGAGATTGGGATGATTATTCAGAGTAAGGTGGAGGGCTGCATCAGAAGCTCAGGTGAACAGGAAGTATGTTTTTATGCAATGCAGTTGGACTCGGTTTCATGCATGGGCTTATCAGTGTGCACACATGTGTTCACGCAAAAATGCCTGTTAATAATTTTCACAGAGTCACTTCCTCTTAAATAAAGAAATAAATGACACATTAGGGAGTGCCTTAGACTAGCAATGATATCATGTTCTGTTTTTAAGATATGACTTTGCACATTCACACATTTGACTGAACTGAGATACTGCAATAGTTAATGTTTCATAGAGCCTGTCCCATCTGCTCCGTTACTCCAATTGCAATCACCACAACAGGAAATCTCCCAAGAGTTTGGAAATAATTAATAAAGGACTCAAAACATGGTCTATCTTTTTTTCTGAGTCGTAGTGCATTACAATGACTTCTTGGCAACGGTGTGGCGGTAGCCAGCAGACCATTGCTAGGACCATTACAGTAACTCAGTTACTGTCTGTGGCTGGGGTGCTGCTGTGTCTTCTGAGCATAGATCTGGCTTAGGCTAACCCTTGTGTGAAGTGGCTCCATATGGGCTGAGCCTACAGTGTCCATTGCGGTTGCAGAGGCAGTCTGACGCACAACAGCAGCAAGGGGCAGTCAACTCTATTTTAGCAATTACGTACATACAGAAGAGGGGCTGAGAAAATAACAAAACACAGTGTCGATATTGGTCAGTCTGTCAATGCACTCACTACTGTTAAGTGCCTTTTCAGTTATAAAACATTCAGCACAAGAAGGCAGCCAAACATTATTCTCTCGAAAGAGTTGTACGTGAATGATGAATCATCCTGAAAGGCATGCAGGGTGTTCAGACCTAAGCATAATTAGCTGTATTTTAGATGGTAAACCTCAAGTGTATCGTATTCATGCTGCTTTATTAGGTTCAAATGAATGGTGGTCTCAGTAGAAGAATTGATGACACCAGCATGACTAGTCATAGCATTAGCACAGATGTAGTTACATGCCATTAAATGTCATTACAACAATAGAGATATGATTGAGCCAATGAGCTGCAAACAAGCCAAAGCAAAGATAGTATGGGTTCTGACATGGTGGAAATGTGAAGCAGATGTACTCCTCTTATCCAAGACGCTGTCAGATGGCTTTATCAGCTCCAGGCCTCAGGGAACTGCCCCTTAACCCTGAACACTCCAAGAACTCTCTACCATTCGGATATTCAGACATCTGCTGGTGTACCACAATCTGAGGTAATTCACATTTTCTTTCTTTTCACCTAGTGTTGTTCAGCCCGTAGCTATGCATTTTACTCGTGCGCAATTTTGTAAACAAAATATAATTTTTAGTCAGTGATTCATTTTAACCAATTCGATCAGATCTGATCGATTACAGGAGAAGTTAATTTCCAGAATGAATTTTTTTTCTTTCTTCAGTCGCAAAGAAAGTACGTTGTTTTGAGGAAAACATTCCAGGAATTTTCTCCATGTAATGGACTTCAGTGGTGGCCAACAGGCTGCGCTCCACGATCCCAGCTGAGGAGTAAGGGTCTTATCTAGCAAAATTATGTAATTTTCTTAAAAGAAATTAAATATATATTCTTTTTAACCACAAATGCTTGTATTGCACTAGCTCTGCGATGCAGATGCACAACTTCACGCATTGCATAATCATGTTGGAAAAGTCACACGCGTTTAGTTCTTTGTGTGTGTACTTCGGTTAAAAAAGGTAGGGTAGGGTGAAAAACTCCATCTCAAACTCCATCCATTTTCTCCTCCAACTTAAAAATCGTCTGACATTATTGTTTTACATTTTTTGTAAAGGCCATTTGACTTTCTTTGCACGTTCACTTTTATTACGTAATGTGTGAGATCGAGCTAGTGCAAGATGAGCATTTGTGGTTAAAAAGTATATACATTTATATTTTTCTTAGAAAATGACCAATCATTTCACTAAAAAGGGAAAATGACCAATCGTTTCCCTTATTCTTCGGCTGGGATCAGTCAGAGCCCTGCAATGATACTGCAATTTGAACCTTCAACCCATTAGCCACCATTGAAGTCCACTATATGGAGAAAAATATGGAAATGTTTTCCTCAAAAACCTTAATTTATTTTCAACTGAAGAAAGAAAGACATGAATATCTTCGATGACATGGGGGTAAGAACATTATTAGGAAATTTTCATTCTGGAAGCGAACTTCTCCTTTAATTTAACTGAATCAGTTGGAGGGGTTCTCAGTGGTTCTAAATAGGTTTCTGTGAACCCTACAGTAGGTCTGGACAGAAGTGGTTTCAGAGAAGATTAGGTGATGTGAAAAATGAGAAAGATGTCTTCATCCATACAACATGAATATGTGCACCGTGATCTGCAACTTTTCCTCATTTGCACCTTTATTATAAGGGCCTTGCAGGTAAGGAACAACTGTTATAGTGGAACCCCCACACTATCAAACTCAATACCAGGCAGAGCCCATATTCTGCTCTTAAGCCCCTCCGGCCTTTGGAGTCGGATCAACTGCAGATCAGAGAGTAAGTGTCAGGGCTGCAGTCCAACGCTAATGGCAAATAGAAGGATAAGAACCATATGACGAGGCCAAAAACCTCAGTTCTTCTGCCACACACCTGGGGAGAAGTGAAGACTCTGGTTCGTGGCTAACAGAGCCCCAGATCTGACTTCGGCCCTCCAGAATGTCCATGAAACTTCACAAGGTGAGAGGACACTGGAGAATGACATCATCTGAGATGGCTTTTGGGGTCTTAACCTTGACTACTTAATCTCACAAGTCTCCATCCAACCTAGTCCTCACATCTTTTTCACATCTTCATGTAAAAGGGCTTTTATATGTTGGACTCTTTCACAGCTTTTTTCCTTGATGGCATTTGTTTCCCTTTGCTCTTTATTATTCTCAAGACGTCCATTTCAGATTCTTTTATGGGCTGCTCAAAATGGTAATGATTTGAGATCCCAAACCGCCGACTGATTTAGAGGACTTGGAACCTGGCAGATGAGTGCAGACTGGGTCGCACAGAGCATCCAAAGCCACAAAGGTACGCTAACTGACCCAAGCGCAAGTTTGGCCTTTGTTTATCTACAAGGTCTCCATCAGCTCTCCCTAACGTTGTTCCCCTCCGCTGCTTTCAGCACCCCTCCAGTCAGTTTATTTCTCTCCCACATCATCCTGCATGCTTCGGAAACACAGAAGCCCTCCCCTACTAAGAATTCACATTTGTGATTCTGCACGAGCTTCTGCGCTCTCTTTCTTTACCTTCCTAATTGCGGTGTTGCTCAAGACAATGATTTCAAAACAGGGCAATTAGTGTAATGTTGGTGAACGGCTGGCATATGCGGATGTTTCCTATTAAAATCATTGTTGGCTTCAGTATCCAACTCAACCACTTTCTCTCTTGGCAGTGGAACCTCTCTTGCAAATGAACCTTAGCCCCCACTGGATTCAAAGATGTTGTATCACTGTATGCAGAGTAAGTCCAGATGAGTTGATTCCTCAATATGGAGGCGATTGCCAGACCACTGAACTGTGGTGAAGGTCTGGTATTAAGGACCGTAGCAAGTGACTTGCTTTCACCTCTGATACTCTGAGCCAATTTGAAAGATCTCCATCGTATGAAGTCTCAACATGATATGAGGTTCCTCCAAAGCTGAGATGATTCATTATGAGGGCATAATCCAGGTCAGTCCTTTTTATTGGAGCACAGTTGACTTTATGACTTTACACAGTTTGTATACTTAGTTTCAGACTTTTTGGTTTGATAAGGTAGCATTGGGTGTGCTCCAGCATAATTTTAGACTCTAAAGTTAATCTCTGCCATCTGTGAGCCAGCAACGTCTTTGGTTGTTGCCAGGTGGAGCTTCACAAATCATGCCAGGGTACTTTGCGACTGCTGACGCAAGAGCTCAAAATAAAATGGTCTTTTCCCTGCTTCACTCGATCAGAATGTGACTTAACCATTGAAGTGACTCGAGCATGACATGGTCAGATGGTTAGATGAAAGACTGAGGTGGTGGCTGCTTCCCAAGATTTCCTCATAATCATAATCTGAAATTTATGTCTGCTGCGTAAGAGCAAAATCAAGAGGCCAAAATAGGTGCTGCTGTGCAGATATTCTTGAGAAAAGAATGAACTGTTGGGTGGAGGTTTCTCTTCTGCAAATCTTCATAATTACAGGTGTATTTGGTGGCCAGGATTTGGGGGATATGCGTCTTTGTTTCCATGTCCTCCATCTCTCAATACAGAAAATGCTAGAAACATAGAGAGGGTGCTGCCCGGATTCTTAATACAGACGAGTCGCCAGTCTCTCTCTAAAACCAACACATGGAATTCTCTCAGTCTTCTTTGATAATCCTCAGTCTTGCTCCCCCCACCGTTAACCTTTTTCTCAAAGCCTGCAGAGTAGAGGGGTGTCCTCAAAGCAAGCAGGGATCTACCATTGTCAGTCTGTAGGGGTGTTTTGATTAAGGGTGAGGTGAATGGTGGTGATTATTCGCCGTCAAGGGGAGCTTGAGCAGAAGCAGGCCAAGGCCTCTCCGTTTGTTTGCACAGGGAATATTGGTGTTTTGTCGTGGGAAAGCACAGCCTAGAAGACCGTCCTGGATTAAGACTTGGGGCTGAGGTGGCAGATAAAGTTTATTTTGGTTAATATCCACTGTACATACCTGATAATCTCAATAATGGAAACAAAACATCCACCATAATGACCTCAGCCACAAGGCAGCCCTTAACCTGTTGAGGCTCTCTTAAACAGCCTTCATCTGCAGTCAGAGAATACAAAGTGCAAAGGGAGCTCCCAGAGTTTCCCTCTTATTTCCACTGGCGTGTGGTGAAAGGGGGATAAGGGGTGCGTGTGGAAATATCCATTTGCATAAATCCGAAGGAAAGGGGCACGTCTGGGTCCAACCTGACAAACGAGAGCATATGGAAGTGATCAACTGGCTGTTGACTGGCATGACGTCTCCCGCACAGGGGCATTTTTGAAGAAGTGATGGAGTTGGAGGTACACATATCCTGCATGGCCTGTGATGGTTTCTGAACTCAATTAGATGGGAATGGAATTCTGGGAGAGTGGAGGAAGCGATCCGCGTTCGCTCGCGGTAGATCCCTGCAGGAGTGCTGAAGGAGGCCCACTTATGAACAAGGACACTGCTCAAGAAGTTGTGAAGAAAGTCACAGGAGAACAGCAATATGAAGAGACAACGGGGTTTGCCAGAGTTGATTGTTGATGCCAGATTTCCTATCATTCGGTTACAGTACAGTATTCAAACAAGACACGTAATCTGCAACAGTCACAGGTGTGTGAGAGACTCGGGGGGCTGTTTTGAAAATGAGATAATGTGGAAGTGTCAGGGCAACAGCAGCAGTAATCACATACTAGCAGATGGGAGTGCTCATGCTTGACTGAACAGCGTATACTGTCATCCGGCCTCACTATTAAGCTACAAAAACCCACATACCATAATCATATTGCCATCATCATTAAAAACAGTTGGGCATTGACCTCATTTCCTCTCTAATGGTTTTCCAATTGTTTTCTGACCATCTCACTGATTGTTTGAATAGATTATCAGTGTGTTTTAGGCTCAGAGAGAAGAAAAGGCCATTGGAGCATCAAGTGCTTAACCGAGAGGTACGATTTCAGAGCAATTAGTGTAATGTTGGTGAACGGCTGGCATATGCGGATGTTTCCTATTAAAATCATTGTTGACTTCAGTATCCAACTCAACTACTTTCTCTCTTGGCAGTGGAACCTCTCTTGCAAATGAGCTCTGTGAAACCTTAGCCCCCACTGGATTCAAAGATGTTGTATCACTGTATGCAGAGTAAGACCAGATGAGTTGATTCCTCAATATGGAGGCGATTGCCAGACCACTGAACTGTGGTGAAGGTCTGGTATTAAGGACCGTAGCAAGTGACTTGCTTTCACCTCTGATACTCTGAGCCAATTTGAAAGATCTCCATCGTATGAAGTCTCAACATGATATGAGGTTCCTCCAAAGCTGAGATGATTCATTATGAGGGCATAATCCAGGTCAGTCCTTTTTATTGGAGCACAGTTGACTTTATGACTTTACACAGTTTGTATACTTAGTTTCAGACTTTTTGGTTTGATAAGGTAGCATTGGGTATGCTCCAGCATAATTTTAGACTCTAAAGTTAATCTCTGCCATCTGTGAGCCAGCAACGTCTTTGGTTGTTGCCAGGTGGAGCTTCACAAATCATGCCAGGGTACTTTGCGACTGCTGACGCAAGAGCTCAAAATAAAATGGTCTTTTCCCTGCTTCACTCGATCAGAATGTGACTTAACCATTGAAGTGACTCGAGCATGACATGGTCAGATGGTTAGATGAAAGACTGAGGTGGTGGCTGCTTCCCAAGATTTCCTCATAATCATAATCTGAAATTTATGTCTGCTGCGTAAGAGCAAAATCAAGAGGCCAAAATAGGTGCTGCTGTGCAGATATTCTTGAGAAAAGAATGAACTGTTGGGTGGAGGTTTCTCTTCTGCAAATCTTCATAATTACAGGTGTATTTGGTGGCCAGGATTTGGGGGATATGCGTCTTTGTTTCCATGTCCTCCATCTCTCAATACAGAAAATGCTAGAAACATAGAGAGGGTGCTGCCCGGATTCTTAATACAGACGAGTCGCCAGTCTCTCTCTAAAACCAACACATGGAATTCTCTCAGTCTTCTTTGATAATCCTCAGTCTTGCTCCCCCCACCGTTAACCTTTTTCTCAAAGCCTGCAGAGTAGAGGGGTGTCCTCAAAGCAAGCAGGGATCTACCATTGTCAGTCTGTAGGGGTGTTTTGATTAAGGGTGAGGTGAATGGTGGTGATTATTCGCCGTCAAGGGGAGCTTGAGCAGAAGCAGGCCAAGGCCTCTCCGTTTGTTTGCACAGGGAATATTGGTGTTTTGTCGTGGGAAAGCACAGCCTAGAAGACCGTCCTGGATTAAGACTTGGGGCTGAGGTGGCAGATAAAGTTTATTTTGGTTAATATCCACTGTACATACCTGATAATCTCAATAATGGAAACAAAACATCCACCATAATGACCTCAGCCACAAGGCAGCCCTTAATCTGTTGAGGCTCTCTTAAACAGCCTTCATCTGCAGTCAGAGAATACAAAGTGCAAAGGGAGCTCCCAGAGTTTCCCTCTTATTTCCACTGGCGTGTGGTGAAAGGGGGATAAGGGGTGCGTGTGGAAATATCCATTTGCATAAATCCGAAGGAAAGGGGCACGTCTGGGTCCAACCTGACAAACGAGAGCATATGGAAGTGATCAACTGGCTGTTGACTGGCATGACGTCTCCCGCACAGGGGCATTTTTGAAGAAGTGATGGAGTTGGAGGTACACATATCCTGCATGGCCTGTGATGGTTTCTGAACTCAATTAGATGGGAATGGAATTCTGGGAGAGTGGAGGAAGCGATCCGCGTTCGCTCGCGGTAGATCCCTGCAGGAGTGCTGAAGGAGGCCCACTTATGAACAAGGACACTGCTCAAGAAGTTGTGAAGAAAGTCACAGGAGAACAGCAATATGAAGAGACAACGGGGTTTGCCAGAGTTGATTGTTGATGCCAGATTTCCTATCATTCGGTTACAGTACAGTATTCAAACAAGACACGTAATCTGCAACAGTCACAGGTGTGTGAGAGACTCGGGGGGCTGTTTTGAAAATGAGATAATGTGGAAGTGTCAGGGCAACAGCAGCAGTAATCACATACTAGCAGATGGGAGTGCTCATGCTTGACTGAACAGCGTATACTGTCATCCGGCCTCACTATTAAGCTACAAAAACCCACATACCATAATCATATTGCCATCATCATTAAAAACAGTTGGGCATTGACCTCATTTCCTCTCTAATGGTTTTCCAATTGTTTTCTGACCATCTCACTGATTGTTTGAATAGATTATCAGTGTGTTTTAGGCTCAGAGAGAAGAAAAGGCCATTGGAGCATCAAGTGCTTAACCGAGAGGTACGATTTCAGAAAATGCATTCTGAAAATGCATTCTGAAAGCATGCATGCTCTTAAGAATGGTTTTAATATTTTAGGTTTATGTACAGGAAGCATAAAAATGATATATTCTACCAGTGTTGGTCAAGTTACTCTGAAAATGTAATCAAATTACTGATTACTGATTACTCCTTTTAAAAGTAATCGCGTTACTGTTCTGATTACTTTATTTCAAAAGTAATTAGTAATTAGTTACATTACTAGTTACGTTACTTTTTTCTCCATGAAATTTATGAAATCCCAGCATACACGCTCCCGATAAATATTTGTTATTAAAGCATCAACATTCACATAACACTTTTATTTTTAACTAAAGCAGCGGCTGCTGTGTGCATGGTTTGGCATGGCAGAATGCCAGCAAAGAGCGCTGCATTTATAATCTCTAAAAGACATCCCAGTTCATCGCAATCTCACAAATCTCTGTTATAACACAATAAATGTATGCATAATGAATATTTCATAATGTCTACAATTCGTGTGTTATAATGAGAGGATTCGTGAGCATGCAAATACACTGCAAACACTTGTTATAGCCTAAATAGAAACTCTGCATACGCTTGCACCTGTTAATCATTTTTATTTTATATTAGTTCATGTTGCTTTTGTGCAATAGATGAATAACAATTTATTTGTTTTAGATATTTTATGTTTAGATATTTCTATTTTGCGGGAGTCCCGCATCCCGCACACACACGAGCATCTACCCGCCCGCAGCAGCACTCGCCCATCTTGTCCCGTGCCGCACTCTGTTGCGTCGGGTCTCGCGGGAGCAGGTCTCTAATCCACAGGCACTTGACTCGACGGTGCGTGTGCTACATCCTTTTTACAATCTCCAGATTATAAAACATTGCATTCTGTCAGCAATGTAATGTGGCAGTAACGTATAGAGACCTCGTCTTGTAACTATACTCTAATTACTATTTTGAAAATTATAACTCGTTAAATTACTCCGTTACTAAAAAAGTTATCAAATTACATTAACACGTTACTAAGTAATGCGTTACTGCCCAACACTGTATGCTACACACATCTTACACCATCTGTTTCAACGACAGTAGCTAATCTGGCAAAAGTGCATCTGTTGTTATGTCTGGAGTGATGATGCCATGCTATAAAAGCCAAATATTATGAATATGACCATAATTGAGAGGGTTGCTGCTGAGGTAATTTCCTGTCAATACTGTGGCCCACCTCTCTGAGGGTGGTCAGTGAGAATGTGGGCCTCAGCATGTGAGCCTGTCGGGACTGTCTGGGGCCCTGATGGATCAACTCCCAAGGCAGCTCCTCATTCATCGTGCCAAACAGCGTTTCACAAACACACACAGGAAAATTCTCTGTTGGTGCTTAGAGGTCTGTCTTGTAATTTCTTTTGACATGTGAAATTGTCACTCATTTCATCCAAGTGTTTTTTTTCCTTCTTAGCGTGTAGGACTTCCACTATCACATCATTGACAAGCGCGTGCATTTAGCAAAGCTGACCATGATGAATGTGAGAACAGTGGGAGGTGATACAGCATTGTGCCTAATATTCTGTCAAATTCAATAACTATTTGTGGACGGAGCAACACATAAGGGAGGAGAAGTTTTGGAGGCAGAACGGACGGACTGATGGATTGACGGAGATGTGGTTTTGATTAATGACCACTCATCTTTCTTATTACTGATGATGGGTGTGAAATCTTCAGGTCCTCTTTCTGGTCCTTTACATTAACCCCATGACAGATCGCTGTCGTCCAGTTGCATTGTTCTTAACGCTCACAATAGCAACCATAAAGGGCCACAAGCACTGCATGTCACACAGCTTTAGGTGGCCTCCATAACTCACGCTAGAATCTGACGTTTGACAAATGGTGTCACAGACTCTTCGGAGAACACTACCTGTCAAACTGTGATGTGTGAAACAATCTGTAGGGACATTCACACACTGTATGAGTTTACATTCGAGATGCATCTGATTCTTGAGACTTTCCAACCTGTAGATACTTTCTATCATCTCATCGTGGTATCTTTCCTGAATTAAATCGCTGTGTTGCGTACGCGCTATAAATTTGAATTTGGCACAATCAAAACCACAGATTATTTCAAGATGAAATTGATCACCACAGTGTTTTCAAACACCTTTGAGGCATTTAATGTGTTAATGTGGAACAGATGTATGTGCATATGTGCATGAGTGAGAGAAAGAGTCTTGCTGGGTCTCACAGCAGTCTGTTTGCCAGGTCCTCACTATGTCCATCATCTCCCTACCAGTTAGTCCATCTGTAATCTAAATGGATAACTAGTTCATGCTTGCATACACACACTCTGGCTCTGTAAAAGCCAATTTGGGAACATGCTTCATCTTTGGCACAATGGAAATTGTATGCATGACAATTCTGAGCCGAGGACGTGGGGCCATAAAAACGTCTGGATTGCATTATTTCTTCAGATATCAGAAGCACTTTCCTCAAAGTAACAGTTTATCGGTCAACCAGATGCAAGAGAATATCCCTTTACATTAGTTTCAAAATATTTAGGAAGATATTTCATGCTCCGTGTTGTATTCATCCTTCCCCGGTCTTCTGTCAGCCACATGTCAGGCTTTTGGGTCATGTCTCATTTTGTAAGTCAGAAGCAGATGACCTTTTTCTCACCCTCTCTCACTGGACTGAAAGGACCCCCTAACTCTCCATCAGACACCCCTTTCACTGACTGATGGATGAATTGGGACTGGTATCCCCCCCACACCCAGATGGGCGATGTCCTGTTAGAATGGTTGGGAGGGGGTTGTACACGTTGGGCGAAACTCAAGCGGGCTAAATGAGAGATTGTCACTCATCCCGAACTCCCTCTTACCTGTCAATCATTTTGACAAATGAGAATTACATCATCAGGCATCTTGCGGGAGGGAATCCTTGGGGGTGTCACGAATTCACATGCCTATGCATGTGTTTGGGTGTATGCTGTTTGTGTACTTTAGGCATCTAACCTAGTGGTTAATGTCGTAACTACTCCGTGTCTTACTCAAAAAGCTTTCCTCTTTGATGCTATTAAGAAGTTTCTTTCACACAGTATACAGCATATATTGCTAATATTATACTGTAGTAGTTTTCCTAATCTTTTTGGAAGTCTGAAATGTATTTACTTTATATTTCTCCCTGACTGCTTGCTTTGACGTCACAGCTCAGCATAGGTGCTATAGTGAATGGTTTGGAATTTGCAAATTTTTGTGATGTCATCAGCTAATCAATATCGCATTTTTCCCCCTGCAGCTCCATAGTGATTGGTCACGTGATGAGCGAAGATGGAAGATTTCGTATCTCATATGGGGATTATGCACCAGCCAAGCAACTGCCATTGAGGTAAATGGGAATGCTAAGGAAAAACTTGCTCTCGTTAAGCATGCTGATATTGAGCTTAAGCCTTTTTAAGGGCAAATAAATTTGTGTGTCATCAGTGTAAAAGTAAAATTGACACCCCATGTTTAGAAAGAACAGTACCCAAAGGAAGCATATAAAACGTGAACAAAACAGGGGCCAGAATAAAGCCCTGAGGCACTCCATAATCCAAAACAGAAACAGAAGAAGAAAAACCCATCAAGACAAACAGGAAAGAGTTCTATCATTCAAATAGGACATAAACCAATTAAGAGCACAACCTTCAATACCCACATATTGTTCAAATTGTGAGATAATAATTCATTGGTTCACAGCATCAAAGGCACAAGGCACAGAATCCCCTGAGTCAACAGACAACAAAATATCATTAAAAAAACTTTTAATAAGCTGACTCAGTACTGTGATATCAATTGATTTTAGTCAGTTTTACAAATTGACAAAAATGGCATCTAAATTAAGCCATTGGACATCATTATGTGCAGATGCACATTGTAATATTAACTTTGTTGAAATTAAATTTTGTTTGACAATGAATGTTTTTCATCTAGTCTTTGTTAGCATTGCCAAAAAATGGCAGTAATTTCATTGATAACTTTATTAACACTTCTGCACTCTAATTGCAAGTATTTGACATCTAGAGTTTGATGTGCAATTTGCAACCATTCTGGATGTCCTTGAAACACTTTCCATTCAGCATTCAAAAATGAATCTATATTGAATGTGATAGTGTATTTTGACAATTGAAATAAAAACAGAATTGTGTAATGAGAGTATGAATTATTCCAAAGTAAATCCAACTCCAGCACATTTCACACAGGAGCAAAATATGACAAAGCTAATGACCTCTGCTGTCTTCAGAATTAACGACTCTGTTGAATCAATCAGAGAATGAGTTCTTAAATATTATCCTGTCATGCTTGTCATTACTGGAGCAATCAAAATGATCAAGTTACGGTCGTTGATTAGAATATTTTTCTACACAGAGTGGGTCAATTTTCTGTTCGTGAAGCACGAGATGTTCTTATTATCTCAGTCTCCAACACTTTCAGCTTTTTTCCACTGCTCCTTTATTACTATCAGATGCTTTCTGATTGTGGTGTCTGTTCTTAAATGAGATTTAATAACATAGCAGATTTTGCCAGCTTTAAAGCACTGACCTGTGAAAGCATATCCCTTTCCATGCGCAACTACTTGTCGTTTGAGTAATCGTCTTCTCTCCAATTTCTCAACCTCTTCTTTGGTTGCTCTTTTTCCAGTGGTGTTCAAGCATGGACGAGATAATCAAGGAGGCGCTCTGACGTTGGCTAGCCACGGGTTGGAGAGGTTGTGGATGAGAAAATCGTAAGGGAGGTAAATCTGGAGACCAAATGTTGTTTTGGTCTTGTTGTGCTTGTAAAGAGCTGAAATTACAAACATAAGAAAGCAAGATTGAGGTCAGAAATGGGAGTTCGTTGGTCTGAGCGTGAACGAGAGCGAAAAGTCAAGTCAAGTCAAGTCTGCTTTATTGTCAATTCTTCCACATGTACAGCACATACACACAGAGAATTGAAATTGCGTTACTCTCAGACCCTTGGTGCATACAGATAACATAAATACAGATAGATACAGATTAAATACAAAATGGATGGTAATAAACAGTCAATTTTTTAATTAAAGTCAGTTCATTGTTGATTCAGTGATGCCATCTCAGTTTGTGCAATCGAGTCGATAATACTCCCAAAAAATAAGTGTCCCCAACTAAGAAAGTCAAAGGTGACAGTGGCAAGGAACCAAAACTCCTATGAAAAGAATGGAGAAAAAAAACATTGGGAGAAACCAAGCTCAGTCAAAAGGCCAGTTCTCCTCTGGCCAGACAAACCAGCATGATGTGGTTTTTAGTGGTCTTTGCTGATGGCCGTCTAGTTGACGAGGTCTTTGCAGGTGGCTTAGCACCAGTCCGTCTGTCAGATGACGGTTGGAGAGCTTCGTTTGAATGCATCACTTTGTTGAGTCCCATCCTCTGTAGGTTTTATCAAGTTTCCTCAACGTAGAAGTAAATAAATTACACAAAGGGTCTATCGCTATGGTATTAACTTCAGTCTTTGGTAATATACAGAATTAATATCTTCCGTCTTCGTGGTTGTTTGCGCCATGCCCGCGCCTGCCTGCTGTCCTCTACAGCGCATGCGCAAAGGAGCCACATTTTCAACTATTTC
The DNA here is from genome assembly GCF_001515645.1 of Sinocyclocheilus grahami. NCBI lineage: Eukaryota > Metazoa > Chordata > Actinopteri > Cypriniformes > Cyprinidae > Sinocyclocheilus > Sinocyclocheilus grahami. Next base: position 1,008,934 of record NW_015505385.1, read on the forward strand.
ATTGAACACAAATAAATTAAGTTCAGTGAACTTAAAGGCACAATATGTAATTTTCGCCGCTGGAGGGAGGGTATTCAAAATAAACAAAGAGGCAAAGGCGTAGGTAGATGACGGCGTGACTGAGTGTGGAATCATGGGAGTTGTGGTCTTCATCCGCACAGCCGACGGGACTCGGGCAGAAATCATGTTCACAGATGAGCTAATGATTTATTAACGTAGTAGTATGAAGCAGGGTGAGACTGAAAGCTGTCGAAGTGAAACGAGGCGCTGAACGAGCGTGACACACGGTCGTGCGTATGTGGGGTAAAGCAGCGGGGCTTTTATTATGCCACAGTCAAGCGCTTCTGCTGCTTCCGGTCGTGCGTATGTGGGGTAAAGCAGCGCTGTTTTATCATACTAGATACATTTAGTTCTGTTATAATGCTACTCTGTGCGGTCGTCACCGGTCTATTAAAACACACAACATATTAAAGCGTCTTTGGTTTCTACAAAACAAAACTGGAAATCGAGGGGTTATGACGTCATTGGCAGGCGACACGATGACACTATAGACACTAGTTAAAATTGCTTATTTCTCTGGATTTAAACATTCTTCGAAACATTTGGGATACTGTAAGTACAAAAGTCAGCAAAATATATAACACTGTTCTAGTGGTTTTTGGATATTTGAAAGAAGACTCTTTTACTCGCCAAGGCTACATTTCTATAATAAACAATACAGTAAAAACAGTAATATTGTGAAATAATCAGTTTTCTGTGTGAAAATATGTTAGGATTTTATATATAGGCTAAAGCTTTTATTTTCGATCTGAAATGAAAGGGGCAGGGACTCAAGACCCTCTGTGCCTCTGAAAGAAGATTAGGCACAGTAAAACTTCAGCCTAGATCACATTTGTTGCTTCGCACACAATCAGATTTCATCAGGATGAATTTGAGATGAGCAATACATGCTCATACCAGCTAGCTCAATTGTCAAGGGTGCGAGAGCAAACCCATATTTGCCACCATGCAGTTCCCAACTGTTCTCTGTGCACAGAAAGACAGATGAGTTTTTTGGGGTTCTCAGTCAGAGTTGCTTGCTTAATCTTTTGAATGATTTTAAAATAAATGAGGATAACAACGAAAAATAGATTAAAAAAAAAAGTCAGTGGGCTGCTAGCTTTAGTCGTCAAGATGTGTGTGAAGATAAACCCCCTGACTTCTCAATCGCTTTTTTCTCTCCTGCTGTCTTTCTGGTTTTCAGTGGGATACAGAAACTCAGTGCTAAATGTCAAAAACAGGCCTGGATGGTTGAGCTTGCCTGGCCCAGCTATAGCTCACCTGGCGTCTTGTCTTTCTTTGTTCAGCTGTTGTGTCTGCACTGATATTTTAAGCCCATGTTTTTAGACGTTTAAAGAAAGACCTTCCTCTACAAACGAATTTTCCAGAAATGAATGCAGCAAGTATTTGCTATCCTCCATGTTTTTATTTAAAGGAACAGTTCACCCAAAAAGCTGAACATGTCCTCACTCTTACGCCATCCAAGATGTAGATTAGTTTGTTTCTTCATCAGATTTGGAGAAATGTAGCATTGCATCAGTGTCTCAGCAATGAATGCTCTGCAGTGAATGGGTGCCGTCAGAATGAGAGTCCAAACAGCTGATAAAAACATCACAATATTCCACAGCACTCCAGTCCATCAGTTAACATCTGGAGAAGACAAAAGCCATTCACTGCAGAGCATCCATTGCTGAGACACTGATGCAGTGCTACATTTCTACAAACCTGATGAAGAAACAAACTCATCTACATTTCAGATGGCCTGAGTATTTTTTAGCAAATATACATTTTTGGGTGAACTATCCTTTAATATCCTCAGGTGATAAGTGCATGCGTGGGAAATCTACTCGTCTGCTATAGTCACTGAGATGCTCGAGGCTGTAATCAGTGTCAGCTCATCTTCCAGGGAGGCCAACAATGTGTCTGGTCTGACTCTTGGTGGTCTTTGATCTCTGAGGCTACCGAGTCGTGGTTTATCAAATCATAAAGAGTTTTAATTGCTCCACCCCTTTCCACATATACAGACAAACATGCACAAACACACACGCACAGGCTTCCTCAAGCACATAAAGTTCACGCAGTGCGTCAGGTGGTGAAAGTGTTTGGAAAAGTGTGTGTGAGAGAGATAGGAAGAGATAAAAAGTGACGAATTGCTGCATCTGTTGGCTGTGGAGTGCATGCCTCTGCTAATCTCTAGTGATATATGCACCGTCAAGACATAAAGCCGTGCAACTTGTGGGGTTATGTGAGTGTGTGTTTGTGCATTCACACATGTTTTATGCACTAAGTAGGTCACACTTCCAATAAGTCTATGTCCGTATGTCTCTGTCTGTCATCTGAATCACAATATGAGAAAAATCCCCATCTTATTTTGACTTCTAACTTCTGTGTGTGCGTTTAACTACAAAGACTACAAAGAGCGTTTGCTCTGATGATAGGGGATTATGGGTAACGTTTGCATCTGTCGGGCTGCAGTGAGTCACTGGCCTCACCAGCTGTGCAAGCAACTGGTTTTCTGCATATGAAGGTCAGGGTGAGATAACCCACATGTGGATGATTTATGTTTGCATACACGTGTTTTCCTCTGTGTGTGTGTGTGTGTGTGTGTGTGTGTGTGTGTTTCTTCCTGATTGTCAGATGTCTTCCTGGTTGTGTGGCTCCACAACTGTGAAGTTCTTCAGCTGCAGCATTTGTTTCTGTCAGGCATCTTGTTCGTGGTGTTCGGTCAGGGGGCGTTTTCTCCGAGGAAACGGAGGGAGTGTCTATCGCACAATCCACAGTACGAAACAAAACAAAGTACATATTAGATAAATAGTACGTACTGTTTTTTAATAAGTTGCATCTTACTATAATGTGCACTGGGTCAATACTGCATTGTTGAGAAAAAAACGTATGAATCACCTTTTACTATAATGTTCAGAAATTATGTAAAATATTGGTAAACAAAACATTATAAACATAATAAAATATGTATTTTAGTTCCCCTCATTCCACAAATAATAATTTAATAATAAATGGTATTCCAAACAGAACAGGAATGAAAAATATAAGTATAAAACAAACTGATTCTGTTTGTGCTATTAGTTATAAATAGCAAAGAAGCCTAAACAAAAATCTTTCTGTAGTGTTACTGTCCAGTTAATTTAATTTAATTTAATTTAATTTAATTTAATTTAATTTAATTTAATTTAATTTAATTTTATTTTATTTTATTTTATTTTAT
>NW_015505385.1:1012576-1020031 GCF_001515645.1 Sinocyclocheilus grahami
ATTTTTTTCTATTTTTTATTTTCTATTTTTTATTTAATTTTTTTAATTTTATTATTTAATTTTATTTTTTGACTAATGGTCATAAAAGCAGCTATACTGTAAAACTACAATGTAAAAAAAAAATCCCTGTTTTAAAATTGTATTATAAAGATTGATTTAACTATATAAAGTAATGTTGAAATTACGTAAAATATCAAATGAAGTAATTGTTTATTTAATAGGCCATTATTTTAGTATTAAAATATTAAAAATAATAATACAGTGTCTTTTTGGAGAAGGTCAAACTGACTTTTATATTTATATTTATTTTATTTTATTATTTGATTTTTAAGTTGTATAACACTTTTCTTAATAAACATTTTACAGTAATTATAATATCGTAATATCTTCATGCATTATAGTCCATTTAGCAGGTGGACTATGTATATATATTTACAACTTTATATATAGAGGGCAGGCTGAAAATATAATGTTCATTTTTGCAAAAATATAAACAATCACACACTTGCAATTTTGATATTTAGAATACGTATATCACTTTTCTGTGATTTTACTGTGATTTTACTATATTTATGCAGATAAAGTTGGATATACTATCGATCCAAGTTTATAGAGCTGTGCAATAATATACTTTACATTTAGCAATGATATAAACAATCACACAGCTAAGATTTGCTATAGTGTACCGTATATATTGTTTTAGTTGAATCTACTGTATATATGCAATGTGACTCATTATACTAACTAAATATTCGATTATATTACAAAAAATTTGAAAAAGTATAAAATAAATGATGATGGCTTTAATGTGGAATCTGTGTTCAAGTGATTAAGTATATTTTACCAAGTTGTATCCAGATTGACTCTTGTTTTAGTTATAGGTGCTGTCAGAGATTTTCAGGCATGTGTATGAGATGCAAGCTTTGCCTCTGCCCCGTAAGACCATAAAAAACCCACACTCGTCATGGTAAAAGCCCCTAGTCCAAACAACTTTCCTCCCATACTCAGTGTCCACACCTTTCCATGTCGCCTCAGTAGAGCCTGCTAAAGCTCTCGCGCTCCTTTATCTCTCCGGACAGCTCAGGTCATCACGTCTGTGTCGCCACATTTAGACACGCCATATTTTCTAAAAGTGCAGATGTGTGCATAAAACAAACTTCCAGAGAAGGCACTGAACCCTGAACCTGAACCCAGACGCGCAGATCAGTTGTTTGAAACCGGCCTCTCGATGTAAACTCCTTCCCGCCTCTGAATCGGGCTCGGTTACAGAGGAGGTACGGACCGTGTGCTGTGTGTATTTACCCTGGTTAAAGATGTTATTTCTACCACATGAGCCTACGCTGGGAGAGCCTGCGTTTAAATGTAATCATACTTAGTGAACTGATCATAGGCGATCTGCCGTAACGGGATATGTGTGTGTAGCCGGGTAAAGATGCTCGCCGCTCCGGAGGAGTCGAATGGGAAGATATGGTGGATGACTGGGCTTTATTTGTGTTGAGATATGAGATGTTGTCCATGTCACACGTGTGATGTCTTCCTCCACATCTGCTCTGCTCAGACCGTGTGGTTTTTAGCCAAGCCCCATAGATGGAGTCATTTCAACCCCTCTAAATACCATTGGTTAGTCTGAAGGCTAGTTCTGTCATGACAACTCTCGGAAAGATTGGCATGGTAATGTACATGACAATGTTAATGTATTTAGTCGTGGCGGAATAGATCTGCAACGCTGATGCTGCTGCGGCAGAGCAAGTACCGAGACTTGCTACTGCCAATACGTCCACAACACGCTGCTGTGAGCATGTAAGAAATATTGCTGCTGCAAATATAACATACATGAAATAACCCCCACATACATGAATCACCTCGTAGCAAATCTATACAGGTGGAGCTGGGGGAGGTGGAGGGTTTCTGAAGCAAGCTGCACTGCTACGGCAAGCACTAGTCATATATTTGAATGCTGAGCAGCGAGCTCATTGGCTGCTGATACAGGAGAGAACCAATCAGCTGTGCCATGTGATAATGATGTCATTAGGTCAGATTGAGTTAGACCTATCGGACTGCGCCATCTAGAGTTTCATGCCAGAACTCTGTATTTTGTATGGAAGCATGGTGATTGCGACTTTTTATATCACATTTTTGACTTTTTTCTTCTTGCAATTGTGAGTTTATAACATGCAATTGTGAGTTAAGTCAGAATTTTGAGATATAAACTCGCAACTCTGAGTACATATCAGTCCCCCCCCCTCAAAATTGGACTTTATAACTCACAATTACGAGTTTACATCACACAATTCTAAGAGAAAAAGTCAGAATTACGAGATATAAATTTGCAGTTGCGAGAAAAAAAGTCAGAATTGTGAGATAGGCCTACAAACTTGCATTTGCGAGAAAAAAGTCAGTGTTTATGTCTCACAATTCTTACTTTATTTCTTGCAATTGCGAGTTTATATCATGCAATTCGGAGAAAAAAGAATTGTGAAATAAAAAGTTGCAATTACCTTTTTAAAATTATTTATTCAGTGGCGGAAACGGGCTTCCGTAAGTTTGTCTGCATTAATGCGCTGGAAAAGCAGGCCGGCATCAGGTGAAGTAATAACACACGACACAGAGCTCGACGTGCTTGTCAAATGCACTGTTTGGTTTCATTTTGAGATAACACATTTCATTCATTTGCATTATTCCTGTGAACTGCGGCAGCTAAATGCCAAATAAATAAAACGAAGTGTCCTTTAGCCTTGAAACCACTTCCTTTTTGGGATTCCTTTGTATAATGAGCCTTTGATAAGGCACTTTGGGGAATGGGAGGGGAAGTGAATGCAGTGAGCAGCACCATTAAATACCCAATTCATCACAGTCACAGTTTAAAGGAACAGTGGGCAAAAATAAAATTCCGTCTATTTACTCGCCTCCATGTTGTGCTTTATTTTAGTGGAACTTAATATATCTGTCATAGCTTTCGCATCTCATTTAAATATGCAGATTTGGTGCATCACGATTGGTTATGAGACACCAATGGCATTTGGCTTCAGGCTAATGCACGTTAAATGACAACTGCTGGTTATATGGATCAGCAGATTCTTTTATTTCATTTGAGATGTGACATTTACACAACTTTAATCTAGAAAAGCATACAAGGAGGGCTGTAATACCATTTTAGTGCATTTTGACGATTCACAGTTTTTTCCCTTTTAGTAAGAGTACTCATGGAAATAAAAACGATATACTTAAGCGCGGACTGAATGTAATTTTTCAGACACTTTTTTGCCATTTTTTTTATTGCAGTTTAAATTTATATTAAATGCAATTAGTTTTTGACCCACTTTAATAGAATTATATATTTTTATGTAATTTCATAAATATTCTTGAAATATAGTTAAAGTGTGCTGCCAAATGTACTGACAAGCATGTATGATCAACTAAAATATACTTTAATGTCATTTTTATTCAAATTTGTGTCATGCATTTAAATATATTTTTAATTACACATTTGTAATGATTAAGTTGCAATTCAGTAAAACATATGAACTTTCTGTAATATCAAATAACACACTACCGTTAAAATTATAATTACGTGCTTTAGTATGTTGGTCAACATGTCAAAATAAATGATGAAAGATTAATAAAGTAATTATTTAAATTGTCATTAAATTTGGCATTATTACAAAGTGCACTTTGTGTGTTAAGAAACAGCCATGAAAGTGTCTCTCTTTAACTGGCTTTTTATTTAATTAACATTATATTAGTTACAGTTTTTAATATATATACGTTTAATATTTTAAGTACACGACAAGAGCACATTCAATAAAATTAAGTGCACTTCTTTATCACAGGGGTGTTCGCTATTCATTTGCATTGTGTGGAAAAGAGCAGCGTGAGCATTCTACTAAACGTCTCATTTTGAGTTCCACAAAATAAACTCATACAGCTTGACCATTTTCATTTCTGGGTGAACTGCCCCTTTAAAATTGAACACAGATTGACAATGCATGAAATATGTCAAAGCGTATATGCCATTCGAAGTTGTTGCAATAATAATTCGTAGGATGTGACCTCGGGCATCTATTCAAATCGGAGGTCCGAGGGAGTCCGGCCACACCAAACTGAACTGTGAACTTGCAACTTCCCGTGCTGTAGGCGTCTGTTGCTAGGAAACAAGTGGCCCACTCCGTCAATTTCAGCTGGGGTGAAATGCGAGTGTTTTTCTTCACTTTTTTTCTATGAGCTTTGGCTGGCCATCTTTTATTGATGTACAGTTTCCTTTGAGTCGCAATGAGACTTTCTGTGGGCCAGGACACTTTCAAAAGAGAGGAAATGGGGGTGTGTTCTGAGGTCAAATGGTCCCTTTTGTGGGGCTCCTGGGGGACAATGACAGTGGGTTGATGCTATGTGGAGGCGAAGGGGTGAGATCCTTTGGGACAGACAGGTCTGGGGAGGGGAGATGCTGCATGCTGCCAGAGCCCATGCGGAAAAGTCCAGCACAAATATACGGCAGAGGCAGAGAGAGATCATCAGTTTTTAACCACGCTTCGTACTGTATTCTTTCTAGCGCAGCATAAGCAAACAAGTTCGCCCCAAGGGCTGAAATTTGAATAAGCAAATTCTTGCTCCTGATGTTTTTAATGAGTGCAGATGCAACAAAGTAGACTGGCTTTTTATGGCAGCCAAAAATGAGGTCACAAAATAATTACTTTCCTTGTCAATAGCGGGGAAGACTGTAACGCTAAATAAATAAGCAATAAAACCACTTATGCCCTTGTCATCGCAGGTATGTGCAAGAAGAAATTCAATCCTCCACCTTCTTCCAAAAAATAGACAGATAGTACAGTACAATAAGAATTCATTTGTAAACAATAGTTAACATGAACCAACAATGAAAAGTACTTCTAAAACATTTTTATTCTTAGTTCATGTCAATGTCAACATTTAATAATGTTATTAAAATCAAAAGTTGCATGTTTATATTATAGTCTAATATGAACTAACAATAAACTGTTATATTCTTATTAACTAATATCAAATATGTTTTTACTAATATCTATATATATATATATATTAGTCAGTATATCTTTAAGTAAAAATCATGTTATTTATTTATTTAATGATTTTATTTTTAGTTTGGTGCTATAATTTATTTTTTATTAAATTACTACAATGTATATTTTTCAAAATCACTCCTTCACAAGTTGCATATAGTATCAGATTCAATTAAGTTATTTAAATAAGACTGTTAAATTAAGATGGCATTGGTAATGACTGCTGATATGACTTGAGGCAAACTTTACTGAACACAATAACAAAATAAAAGAATAAATGAACAAAACCATAAAGTGTTATAGTTTCCTGGCTCTCCCTACTTTGTAATTCAGTGAATGTTTCTGCAACGATCCAGTGAATCATGCATCATTGTATTGTAAAAACCAGCTTAACTTACTGAAATTCTGTATTTTCTCAGAGAAATATCACACTTGATAGTGCCGTCCACCTGCTTTGGTCATGCATGTGTGTGCTGTTTTTTCATTTTATGCTTTAAAATGTTCATGCTTGCTTTGTTAGTGAAGTGGGAAGTTGCCAGATTCATCCTTATTTTGTGTTCTTATTTTGCATTTGAAAGGACCACCCATTGGGCTCGGAGGAGAGAGATTCCCTGCACGCCGTCTCTTTGGAATATTAATGGGCTTCTCCTGGGAAAACTGCCCACAGAATAGGCCACTCCATCGCTGTCTCTGTTTCCGCTCAGCTGTCCTGAGGGTACGTGAGTGTGTTCAGTACAATCCGGTCTGGAGAAACCTCAAGTACACCTCAAACTTTTGTTTTGATGTTTCATTAAGAACTCTTGAAGTTGAACGTTTCTTTTTTCCCCCCAGAATATATTACCGCTTTTATTGCACAATAAAAAGCACAGGAACGGCTACATTTATGATGTCAAATTCCTTAGTCTCAACTTTATAACCGCAATCAATAAGAAGACACATTGATTGAAATGAGTGGGCCATTAGCACGTGAGGGATTGAGAGAGGTGACAATGATGCCGATCACCACTGGTTTTCATCACCGGAGCTGCATAGTTCTTTCCCACTCGATGGCAGAAGCCCAGACATCTCATCTGTTTCGGCGTTATGAGAGTGACCGTCCTAATGGCTTCTACAGATGGCAGAGCTCGCTGAAGTCATTGCTCTTTTCTTTCAATCCCTTTCGCATTCTTTATCTGTATTTGTGTCTCTGTCACTTGCTTTCAGTCATTGCACCATTTCCTCTGCCCCAGTCGGGGTCTCTGAGGTGAGCGCTGAGTTTTCGGCATATTTATGTGAAGAATCAGTTTTTTACCAGCCTGCCAAGCTGTGAATGAAATAAGATGGATTTGAAATGTAGGGAGGGCAATAACGAATGGTGTTAGAATGCTGAAAAGAAAAAAGTATGTATTAGTGCTGTCAAACGATTAATCTCATCCAAAATAAAAGTTTTTGTTTACATAATATATGTGTGTACTGTGTATGTTTATGTATATATAAATAAAAACACATGCATGTATATATTTAAGAACAATATGTTGTTTATATATTAAATATTTATATAAAATATAATAATAGAAATATATAAATGTATATACATGTAAATGTTTTCAAAATATATACTGCATGTATGTGTGTTTATTTATATATACATAAAAAATAAACAGTACACATGTAAACAAAAGCTTGTATTTTGGATGCGATTAATCACGATTAATCATTTGACAGCACTAGTGTATATACAACCATTCAATAGTAATGTTTTTTAATGTTTTGAGTCTCTTATGCTCACCAAGGATACATTTATTAGACAAAAAATACTGTAAAAATTATAATATTTTGAAATTTTGTTTCAATTTAAAAGAACCGTTTCCCATGTGAATATATCTGTGATAATTATTAATAAAAACATTTGTGCTGCATCATTTTTTTTTGTGGAAACATGATGCAATTCTTTGATTTTTTTTTTCTTTACAGCATTTATTTGAAATAGACATGTTTGTAACAATGTACAACCTGATCAATTGAAATAAAATTATTAATTTCCCTGAAATTTTGATTTCATGGATGGATGGATGGATGGATGGATGGATGGATGGATGGATGGATGGATGGATGGATGGATGGATGGATGGATGGATGGATGGATGGATGGATGGATGGATGGATGGATGGATGGATGGATGGATGGATGGATGGATGGATGGATGGATAGATATATAGATATATGGATGGATGGTTGGATGGATAGATAGATGGATGGATGGATGGATGGATAGATATATAGATATATGGATGGATGGATGGTTGGATAGATAGATTAGATAGATAGATAGATAGATATATGGATGGATGGATAGATATATAGATATATGGATGGATGGTTGGATAGATAGATAGATGGATGGATGGATGGATGGATGGATGGATAGATAGATAGATGTAT
>NW_015505385.1:1020133-1021255 GCF_001515645.1 Sinocyclocheilus grahami
AGATAGATGGATGGATGGATGGATGGATGGATAGATATATGGATGGATGGATGGATAGATAGATATATGGATGGTTGGATAGATAGATAGATGGATGGATAGATAGATAGATATATGGATGGATGGATAGATAGATGGTTGGATGGTTGGATGGATGATAGATAGATAGATAGATAGTTGGATGGATAGATAGATAGATGGATGGATGGTTGGATGGATGGATAATAACGAATGGTGTTAGAATGCTGAAAAGAAAAAAGTATGTATTAGTGCTGTCAAACGATTAATCTCATCCAAAATAAAAGTTTTTGTTTACATAATATATGTGTGTACTGTGTATGTTTATGTATATATAAATAAAAACACATGCATGTATATATTTAAGAACAATATGTTGTTTATATATTAAATATTTATATAAAATATAATAATAGAAATATATAAATGTATATACATGTAAATGTTTTCAAAATATATACTGCATGTATGTGTGTTTATTTATATATACATAAAAAATAAACAGTACACATGTAAACAAAAGCTTGTATTTTGGATGCGATTAATCACGATTAATCATTTGACAGCACTAGTGTATATACAACCATTCAATAGTAATGTTTTTTAATGTTTTGAGTCTCTTATGCTCACCAAGGATACATTTATTAGACAAAAAATACTGTAAAAATTATAATATTTTGAAATTTTGTTTCAATTTAAAAGAACCGTTTCCCATGTGAATATATCTGTGATAATTATTAATAAAAACATTTGTGCTGCATCATTTTTTTTTGTGGAAACATGATGCAATTCTTTGATTTTTTTTTTCTTTACAGCATTTATTTGAAATAGACATGTTTGTAACAATGTACAACCTGATCAATTGAAATAAAATTATTAATTAGATGGATGGATGGTTGGATAGATAGATGGATGGATGGATGGTTGGATGGATAGATATATAGATATATGGATGGATGGATGATAGATAGATAGATAGATAGATAGATAGATGGATGGTTGGATGGATGGATGGATGGATGGATGGATGGATGGTTGGATGGATGGATGGATGGATGGATGGTTGGATGGATGTTAGATAGATAGGATGGTTGGATGGATGAT
>NW_015505385.1:1021287-1046746 GCF_001515645.1 Sinocyclocheilus grahami
ATGGATGGATGGATGGATGGATGATAGATAGATAGATAGATAGATAGATAGATAGATGGATGGATGGATGGATGGATGGATGGTTGGATGGTTGGATGGATGATAGATAGATAGATGGATGGTTGGATGGATAGATAGATAGATGGATGGATGGTTGGATGGATGGATAGATATATAGATATATGGATAGATGGATGGATGGATAGATATATAGATATATGGATGGTTGGATAGATAGATAGATAGATAGATAGATAGATAGATAGATAGATAGATAGATAGATAGATAGATAGATAGATAGATAGATAGATAGATAGATAGATAGATAGATAGATAGATAGATAGATAGATAGATAGATAGATAGATAGATAGATAGATAGATAGATAGATAGATAGATAGATAGATAGATAGATAGATAGATAGATAGATAGATAGATAGATAGATAGATAGATAGATAGATAGATAGATAGATAGATAGATAGATAGATAGATAGATAGATAGATAGATAGATAGATAGATAGATAGATAGATAGATAGATAGATAGATAGATAGATAGATAGATAGATAGATAGATAGATAGATAGATAGATAGATAGATAGATAGATAGATAGATAGATAGATAGATAGATAGATAGATAGATAGATAGATAGATAGATAGATAGATAGATAGATAGATAGATAGATAGATAGATAGATAGATAGATAGATAGATAGATAGATAGATAGATATATGGATGGATGGATGGATGGATGGATAGATAGATATATGGATGGTTGGATGGTTGGATAGATAGATAGATGGATGGATAGATAGATAGATATATGGATGGTTGGATAGATAGATAGATGGATGGATGGATAGATAGATATATGGATGGATGGATGGATGGATGGATGGATGGATGGATGGATAGATAGATAGATGGATGGATGGATGGATGGATGGATGGATGGATGGATGGTTGGTTGGTTGGATGGATGGATGGATGGATGGATGGATGGATGGATGGATGGATGGATGGATGGATGGATGGATGGATGGATGGATGGATAGATATATGGATGGATGGATGGATGGATGGATAGATGGTTTTCAAGGACATTTCCCAATCAAGAGAGAGTTAAGTAATTTTGCGGTTTGTGCATATTTTACACAGAAATGTCCCATCTCATATCCTGAGTAAATGTTAGTTTTGTGGGCATAATAATTTAAAACTGGCCCTGTATTGAAACAGCTGGGACCAATAGACCTCTGACCCTCCACTGGATCGCTGTGGGCTGCTGTTCTTGTTGTCTCTCCTTCACATATGAATTAGATGTTTATTAATGCTGTTTACAAAGGGAATGCTGTTTTTTATTGAGCTTATAATGGAACGTGACTGCAATCAGAGAAACCCTGGTGCGAAACATGACGGTACGTTCAGTATCACTACTGTGCCATTTGTAAATTGACGATTCTACAGTGTTAAAGCCAGAAGATGTTTGTTGTTTCTGGTTTTGTAATTACACACCAGCACAGATGACGCAATCGCAAAACAGAGCTGAAAATGACAATAAATCAGTAGAACATGATGTCTTTGGCATGACAGGCTTGTCGATATTTCCCTTTGCTGACCGTTTAGAGGAACAAACCTAGGGAACCACATAGGAAAACCAAACTTTCTTTCCGTTTTCACACGAACAATACGAGTGTTATAATGTGCTAACTATAAGGCCCTCCTGCTGTTTCATCTGCGAGAGGGAGGCAGTGCTTGCACAAGAAAACGAACGTTCGTCATTACTGAAGACATTCCACCCCCTAAGGCTAAACACAAACCATACATATTCATGTAGAAGCGTAACTAGACGCAGATTATGAGACAATAACAAGCCGTAGGTGTCTGTTTTATGTTTTATTCTCACTTTTATTGCAAATATAATACAAAAGATGAGCTTCTTCAGAGGCAGTAAAATGTTAAACTTTTTAAAGACAAAAAACGTGTTCAGTCTTGTGTAAAAAAGATCCCAACATCAGTTCTGAGATGGCTGACGTTGAGTAAAGCACAAAATCGGAAAGGGAAATGTCTAAGCAAACAAAGATGCCAACTAACTAACTACTTAAAAACAACTACAGCTTCAAATTAGAGCATCGTAAAACTTTCCAAACGAAAGACTACTCTTCCAGTTATTTTAGAAACTGCAACAGTATTTTGTGCATGACACAACTGGTTAGAAATAAGGTCAAATAAACATTTAAAATAGAAAAATCTACATACGATAAATAAACATGATGAATACAGAATTTTATCATATTAAGTACCAGCCCTCTGTCTAAATGGCCCGTTGGGTTATATGTCACCAATATCAGAAGAGCAAAATAACAATTCTTTTTTTTTCATATAAAGTATTAAAGAATAAAATGCAAATCATTTCTTTGAAATAAAATTAATACTAATAAATAAATTAAAGGGGTTAAGATGGGATACAGAAGGAGGGGCTGTAAGATGACACCTGCACGACTGCAGGCAGCTAATGACAAGCAGAGGTCAAAGGGCACTTCCCGGAGCTGCGACACATGCTGTTAGACACTCAGTAAATTCTCAGCTGCCGCTGCCACGTAGATATTCCCGCTAACTCGCTCCCAACATTTGACAGGCACTGATGCTGGTTGGGGATAAAAGCGTGAATGCTTTTTAAAAGCTGGTTAAAAAAAAAAACACGGTTGGATAGGAATGATATTTTACAGGAACATAAATAAAGGACACAGAGTCAAACTATCAAACATAAAATGCACCGCATAAGGACTAGAGTGTTACTGATGGAAAAGACAAGGAATGACTACCAAGAGTGGTTTAGTAAAAATAGACTTTTCTACAAGAAACACAGAAGGCCGGAAATACAAAAGAAGAACATGTTAAGAAAACATACACAGTACATATTAAAGTATCAATAATCAATAAGTCCTCACAGAGGAATCATTTCTTAAAAATGTTTCTTTTCTTGCAAACAAGGCTAAAAAAATATATATATATATATATTCTAATCACAATTTCAGGCGATTAAAAGGCACGTCGGGAGCCGTTTTGTTTTTTTCTTGAAGTCCAGCTTTCTTTCCTACATTTCATTGTTTCGTGTGTGTGTGTGTGTGTGTGTGTGTGTGTGTGGGCAATTCAAGTGTGTGTTAAAGAGAGTGGATCCCAGGTGAAAAAAAGTGCACTTCCATAACATACTTAAAGTGCTCTATTTCCACGCACTGATCTTGTACTTTAGTACTAAGATAAACTTAAGATGTGTACTCAACTGTGCTATTTTGGGACACCATGAATATTAACTTAAATGCACTTTTAAAATACCATCTCTGTATTTAAACAATTTATTCACTTACCACTTCTAGAACCATCTTTTTAAACACTAGTACATTCAAGTGTACTACAAACGGTGACTAAATAAATTTTTTAAATACAGAGATGGTATGTTAAAAGCGCATTTTTGTTTATATTCATGGTGTCCCAAAATAGCACAGTTGAGTACACATCTTAAGTTTAGTGCGTGACAATAGAGCACTTTAAGTATATTATGAAAGTGTACTTTTTTCACTTGGGGAATAATGCGGAATGAGTCCCATCTGCTCAGGGTCTGGAGAGCTGTGTGTAGACCGGCTGCTCCCAATGCTGGGGACTGTGGTTGGGTTGGGGAATGGAAGGAACCCCTGCAGAGTCAGCGATGGGTGTGTACATGGGCCTCATGTAGCTGAAGGTGGAGTACAAGCCGGAGCTCTGACCTCCAGCGTGGGTGTAATAGGAGTTGGCGCCGCCCTGGTGGTCGGAGTAATCGTACTGCGCCCTGGTGATGGATGGAAATGAAGTGCTGTAGTGCTGGAGGTGCTGGACGTTGAACGAGCCGTAGCTGGCTTGCTGCGGAGAACCCTGATCGTTGTAGTGGCTGGGGCTGAGCTGCTCGGTTTTGATGTGCGTCGTTCTCGGTGGCTCTTGTTCTCCAGTAAGCTGGGCGTTCGGAGGGCTGCCGTTTTGAGGCTTCCCCATCCAGGTGGCATAGTAGGATGCGTTGGTGGCATGCCCATTCGGCGGCAGGTACTGATCAAACTCGTTGACGTCGAATGTTTCGATGACGTCGTTGCTGAGCTCGCCGATGTCCACGTCGCGGAAGTCGATGTTGAGCGGGCGTCCCGTGCTTTCCTGAAGCGGACGGGCCTCTCGCTTCAGATCCACTTTGCCTGGCTGCGCGTCAGTTTTCGGAGTGGTGGGAGGAGTGGGAGGCCCTTGGGACTGGCCTGTTTGGAAACAGTGGAGGAGGGGAGAGAAGTTAGAGTGCCGGTTAAGAGATGACGCAACAGCGAGAGCCAAGGAAAACAACTGAGATAAACTCGAATTGTCAAATGATTACTCCCGATTAATTGCTTCTAAAATTTTGGTTTATGTAATGTCTATATTTATTATGTTTATATAAATACACACACATGCATGTATTTATTTAAGTAAAATCTGTTATGTTTATATATATTTATATTATATGAATATAAATATATACATGTTAATATTTTCAAAATATATACTGCATGTGTGTGTGTGTGTGTGTGTGTGTGTTTATATATACATAATAAATAAGAACAGTACACCCAAATGTGACCCTGGACACCCAAACTAGTCATAAGTCGCTGGGGGATATTTGTAGCAATAGCCAGTCAAAATTATTGTTTTTTTTAAATGCCAAAAATCATTAAGATATTAAGTAAAGATCATGTTCCATGAAGATATGTTGTACATTTCGTACCATAAATATATAAGAACTTAATGTTTGATTAGTAATATGCATTGCTAAGAACTTAATTTGGACAACTTTAAAGATGATTTTCTCAATATTTAGATTTTTTTGCACCCTCAGATTCCAGATTTTCAAATATTGTCCTATCCTAACAAACCATCTTTCAGCTTTCAGATGATGTATAAATCTCAATTTGTAAAAAACAAAAAGGGGAAAAAAAAGACCCTTATGACTGGTTTTGTGGTCCAGGGTCACAAATATATTATGTAAACAAAACCTTTTATGTTGGATGCGATTAACCGTTTGACAGCACTACTCGATTTCGCCCACCTGAGTGCTCGCTGGGCGAGTGCACCTCTCCCATGCTGGACGCGGGCGAGTCGGCTTGCTGGAGGGCTTTGAAGAGGGCGTTCGGGGAGATGTGAGTCTGCTCGCTGCCGTCCTCAGACTCGCTCTGGCCGTTCTTCACCGACTTCCTCCGCCTGGGCTGATACTTGTAGTCAGGGTGATCTTTTTTGTGCTGAACCCTGAGGCGCTCAGCCTCCTCCACGAAGGGACGCTTTTCGCCCTCATTCAGCAATCTGCCAATGAACACAGCAATGAATCTTACAGTGCATACTTATACTATTGTGTAGACTGCACCTTTATGCATATGAATTAATGCAAATACAGTAGTCAACATTTGAAGTGGATCAAAACCGTTCATCAAAGTTGTCCTAAAACCAAAACAATACCCGTCCTTGTCTTAGGACAACTTTGAAAAACTTTTTTGATCCACTTCAAATGTTGACTACTCATTAATTGCAAATTTAAATCTGCCAGTGAGCATAGCAATGCATCTTACAGCGCATACTGTTACTATTGTGAAGACTGCTTGCAATTGCATGCACTATTATGCATATGAATTAATGCAAAGAAGAAGAAAAAACATTTACCTCCAAAGTTTGCCCAGAGTTTTGCTGAGCTCGGCGTTGTGGAGATGTGGATACTGATCCGCGAGCTTCCTGCGCGCCGCTTGCGCCCACACCATAAACGCGTTCATCGGTCTCTTCACGTGAGGCTTGTTTTTGCTCGAGCCGTTCACTCTCACCGGCATGGGCACCAGCGTCCAGTCGTAGCCTTTCAGCACCTGAGACACCGCCTCTCGGATGCACACCGGGAACTTGTCTTCTTCGTCCTTCTTGAACTCGCCGAGCGTCGCGTCCGGAACCGCGAGGCGGGTGTTCTCGGCGTCGGAGCCCGAGCCGGAGCCCGGGGAGCCCGCGGAGTCCTCGGACATGCTCGGACTTGGGGCATCAGACAGACACTTCTCTTGCTCCTCTGTCATTTTCAGGTAGGGATCTAGTAGATTCATGCGAAGACTGTAGATGGACGATCTCAGAGAATTGGTGCGGCTGCGCGTTTCGCCTCCCCAAAATACGTTCCAACTACGTTCCTGCAAATCCACTGAATCGCGGCGCTCGCTTTCAGAGGGCAAGCGTTTGAGGGTGTTCTGCTGGTGTTTGCAAAAGCAAAGCGCTCCCTGCGCGCTCCTGTGTAGTATTTCCAAGAGAGAGACGAACTTTGGTTTGTCAACTGAGCGCGCATTGGCTTTTAAACCCGACGCGCTGTGACGACAAGGCAAACGATGCCTGCTCGTGCCCACCCCTCCCTCACTCTCAATAATTATCACTCACAATTTAACATTTCAGAAATATGATTCAGAAAGCACTGTTTTCATAAGAAGCGCTTGTTGGAATCTCTTACTGCTGTATTCTGAAAACGCGCAAGTGCGCAGCCGGAAAATGTTTATCTTTAGGGTCGTGCAAAACACACACACACACACACACACACACACACACACAAGACTTCAAGCGTTTGCAAACAATCAAACGGGCTTAATATTCAAGCCACTGGCTTTAATTCGTTTATTTAGTGACTAATTTTGGACGGCTTGGCTCGAGGAAGCGTTACTCAGTCAGTGACTCAGCCTTAAAGCTTTCCACTCGCACTAATTCCTTCTTTTCGACAGGTTTGGAGAAGTTGCAAATATTGCTGCATCTATTCATCGAGTCAGGCAGTCCAGAGATGGTGTCGGAGTGATTCGCTGGGTATTTTCGTGAAACTGACCGATAGGGGGAGACAGAGTTCTGTGCTCAGTTCGCTTCAGTCCATTAGTGCTGGTCAGGCTTGCAGAGTTTGTCTGTGTATAATAATGCAAATATTGGTCATGAATTCCTGATTAAAACAGCTAACGTCTCTGTATTTTCTCTCACACAGCATTCAGGGGGATACATATAACAGTTTATTCTGTTTATGTAATAGGCCTATATTGTTTTTTTCAAAACATGCTTCAAATCTCGAAAATAATACATTAATATCCTAGGAATTGTCTTCTACAGAATAAAGCAATCTTAAAACCTACAGATCATCCCTAAATTGTTTAAATTTGTCAAGTACACTGTGATATTGCAGCCTTCCCAACTTCCATTACGCTAACAGAAAACAGACATTTTACATTGTATTTTATTTGTAATTTATTTAAGCCATGCATTTATTGTGGCAATCAAATTGACTTGTTTAGAACCACCTCAACTCCGTTTCACCTTAAAACTATAAATGCATAAATGCATAATACACATTGTTAAGCTCTTTTTAGTTTAATTTTATTTTCTTGATACACATATTGTGGTGCTCATGTGTTAAACTGATTTCACCCTGTAGCTCATTTCTAATAGGTTTAAACTGATGAAAACTGATGACATTTTACTAACCTGGATTGACTGAAGAGATCTTTCAGGATTCATTTTTGTGCAAACTTTCAGTTGCATATGCTTGTGTGAGCTACAATTATAATAATAATAATAAAACACACACTAAAAGGCAACTGGCGAGCGTTTTGTAGTATGCAGATCTTTGATTCTCTCTCCTGATCAGTGCTCGGGCCGAGGGAGAAAGGCAGATTTCTAGATGTTGTAAAGCTGTTTGTTTGCGTTATGTCAAGCTCTTGCAATGCACAACCAGTCAGTAATCCTATCTGCCCCGCAGTTTAATTAAGGCTCAGCTTCCACATAGAGAACGTGAACTGTGAGCGTTTTGATTCGTCCTCGCTCCGACACACAGCGTTTATTTTCACTGGATGTGTTTATTTAAAATATTCACTTCAAGCATAAACATAACAGAACTTTTAGGACCTTCGTCAATAGCACATTCCCTTTTCTGTTAACGGCACGCTGCTAATAGGAAGGAGAGGCTTCGTTTATTTATTGTAATGCGGACTTAAGCGAATACAGGAGTGAATGACAGCTTTTCAACTTTGCATACGCTTATCAAGCCATCTTTTAATAACTGCTCGATTTTATTTTGCATTAAGCTCCTGTTAGCTGCTGTCAGCGACAATACTATTACTTTTGATACAGCCAATTAGATAAGTGTTACCACATTTGCGCTATAACAGTAACTTGTGCTTTAAAAGTTTGACTAACCACTGGTTTTACGAAGGTGTTCAAGTAATAAAATGTTATGGGAGTGCAACTTCTGATTAACTTATACCACCTGTTAAGCAGAACTCACATCTGAGTCACAAATAGCGATTGCAGTCAAATGAGACGGTGATTTCACACGAGATACACCTACACCACATCCTGTCAAAAACTAAAATGTTTCAGGAACAGATGGCAAAACGGTGCATTTTTTATGAACGTGCCCCTATATGTTAATTTGATCTGTTTTGTCTTTATCATATTTTTATTTTGTTGGCATTATATTTAGTTTTTTAAGTTTCAACTCAGTAAAAATGGAGTTTTGTTACGGCTGTCACAACTTATCAATCAGCCAATGTTAACCAAATCTGTCACTGTTACATTAAAGCAATGATCATTTACAGGGCTAAGCATCCTACAAAAGGCCTTGGGAAACTTGTCATCTTTTTTTGGAGTGGAGGTGTGAAGATTTTGTGCAAACATTAGAGGTACACTGGCAAACCATGTTTGCCATTTCTTTGTCTCTGAGGTGTTTAAGGAGCATTCTCGTTTCTCTTTGTGCTATTCAGAAGTTCTTGTTTTTGGCACAGAAACGGTCCACCACTAATAAGACTTTAAGAACAAACTGGCTTATGTTGTCTGTGAAGTCAGGCACTAGTTTGATAAACGTGACTTTTTCTAGTATTTTCTTCACGGACACCAGAAGTATAGAAACTCTAATTCTAACTTTACTAACTTCTGGCAGACGTTGTGGCCAAACATGCCAGTGCTTTTTACTGAAAATAAAGTTATTCAGAATATGAGAAACGGTCACAAAGGTTGCACTTATGACATATAAAGTCATAATTCAAGAAATGAATTTGCAGTTGTGATGCATAAAGTCATATTACACAATAAAACATCACAATGTCAAGAAATAGTCACAATTGTGAGAGTCGCATTGAAAGAAATAAAGTCGTAATTTTGAGATATAAAGGGTGTATTCACACCTGTCTTGTTTGGTTTGATTGAATCGTACTCAAGTTCGTTAATTTGCAGTTGTGATGCATAAAGTCATATTACACAATAAAACATCACAATGTCAAGAAATAGTCACAATTGTGAGAGTTGCATTGAAAGAAATAAAGTCGTAATTTTGAGATATAAAGGGTGTATTCACACCTGTCTTGTTTGGTTTGATTGAATCGTACTCAAGTTCGTTTCCCCCCTTGGTGCGGATCATTTGGGCAGGTGTGAATACAGCAAGCGCACTCGGGTGCGGACCAAACAACCGTACCGAGACCCAGGATGAACCAATGAATGGATGACCTCAAGCACACGTGTGGTTTTGTTTACAGCTTCTGGTTCACTTGCAAAAAGGGCAGTGTGAAAGTGAACCGCACCAAACAAAAAAATATCTACATTGTATTTGGTCCGGACCAAAGCAAGTGAACTAGCGGACGTTCCTGGTGTCTTACTTGTGAGATATAAAGTCACACACACACACACACACACACACACACACACACACACACACACACACACACACACACACACACACACACACACACACACACACACACAGACAGACAGAGACAGACAGACACAGAAACGAGCTTCCATGTATATAGGATCTGTTTGTCAGGGTTGTGTTGAGGTCAGAGGTTTGTCCAAACACTCAGTCGTTATCTGGGATTTACAACAAAGTAACTAGTTTCAGCAGTTCAAGAGTATTTAACTGTTTGACATTTAACATCATCCTGCTGTAAGTACAGTCTGAATGGCTGTAGTCTGATCCAGATGTCACTAGTTCCTACTAGTTCACGACAATACATGAATGCATTTTAATTTTGCTCGATTCCACAGCAACCACAAAATCCTGATGTGAGTTATGAGATCATTTTGACCAGCCGAGCTGATGGAGAACGTGAAGCGCCTCAGCAGTAGGCAGGGGAAGCGGACACACTGAGCCGAACAGGCGCAAAGCCACGGGAATCCGCACACGCTCCAAAGATACAGCTGGTGCAAACACTGGCTCTTAAAAATAACAATGTGCTTTTGCGCCAAGCTAAATGTGCTAATGACAGATCCACACCTTTAAGGACTCTTTTGGGCATTTAAGGGGGCGGCGGCGGGTGGGTTGAGGCTTAAGAAATGGGTTTGTCAGCGGGAGGGCCGAGCCAGTGGAAAAGCAGACGCTAACCGTGCCCGCTCTTTTCACAGCTCGAGAATCTCTGATGCAGCGAAACGCTAGGCGGTCTGGACGCTGGTCCAGTCATAGCACAGCACATTTTTAATTGAATTGTGCCTTGCAGATGGAGGTGCTAAGCATAGCCGGATTTCATTTCAGTGAGCCGGATGACCGATAGTAACCTACGATAGTTAGGCTTGCAGGATTTAATTGCTGGCGTAATATACTGTTATTGATTGCACCATCACTGAAAATCACCTTGACAGCAGTGATTAAAAGTCATTGCAAAAATGGTTCAGAACTGAGAAATTGTCATATATGCAAGCATATATTTTTACTATAATGCAAAGATTAAATGTGTGACTTATTCAGCTTGTAACTGTATATATGTCTTGATAGCTATCATATACGTATCTTCTGCATGTTGCATGCTTTTTTTTAAATTAACATTATGTTTGCATTTTGTGTTCCAGGCTGAATCAGTCCCTTTTGTTGTGTTGTCTGATTCAGGATCTGATCTAACTGGTTCATCAGCTTTTGGTACTGATGTCATCGGTGGTCTCAGTGACATTCATTCAGATGTGTTCAAGCGTTACGTATGAAACCACAGACTAAATATAGCTGTTCATGTCATAGCGGTGTGGGTTGAGCAGGTTAATTCTTAACCATTTCCTCTCTCTGTGACGTTTACTGTATCGC
The DNA here is from genome assembly GCF_001515645.1 of Sinocyclocheilus grahami. Classification (NCBI taxonomy): domain Eukaryota; kingdom Metazoa; phylum Chordata; class Actinopteri; order Cypriniformes; family Cyprinidae; genus Sinocyclocheilus; species Sinocyclocheilus grahami. The sequence goes on from NW_015505385.1 coordinate 1,032,387, forward strand.
GGCTACAGATAACACTGTGTCTAATGATCAGGCCCAGACACACTTTCATTTTACATTTCTGTACATATTTTGGTTGGAAATATACAGAATTATGTAAACTAAGCTGAGAGTGCAACACTATTATTGGCAATGGAGATAATATTCAAATTAGAATTTACATATGTAGTCAAAAATGATCAGAATCAAAAGCTTTTGAATATGAAGCAAAGGCCTTATCAAATTCATTTGATATTTTCTTCCCAAATTCCATTTAATTCTGTTTTTTCTATTTAATTTGTTTCTGGATTATATTTTCTAATGGCTTTCTTAATTTATATGTTAATCATCAAATAGGTAAGGTAAAGTAAAACTTTATTCCATAAGGGAAATTTATGTACCAGACCGCTCTTATACAAAACATACAAAAGACTCTTATAAAAACATACATAATAATTCCAATAAATAAATAAATAAACTTGTAAAATAAAATAATATAATATAATAATGCACATGTAAACATGATATTGCCCAAAAATGTATACAAACATTTGGACATGTTTACAACAATATGTCTAATCAATTTAATAAAACTTTAACAATATGTTAAAGTTTAAGTTAAGAACTTTAAAATGCCCCCCCCCAAAAAAAAATCTAGTGATTTTATGATTTAATATAAATGCATAATCAAAAATGGTGGTAATCAAATGAATTCATAAAACTTTATTTAATCAATCTTGAATTAAACATGTATGAAACTGATTCTTGATTGTGTGATATTTCTTATATACTGTTTTAATAAATTGTGTTATTATTATTCATATTATTTCCATGCTTTTCATCAGTATGTGTAGTACTCAAAACTGCACTTCTCATGCAGACATCATATTTTAATAGCAGTCTATGTTTTGTTTTTGCGATTCCGTCCACATTCTCTGCATCGCTGAAATCACAGGGCTCTAATAATCAGAACGTGGATTTGTGTACAGATACCCAGCCTTGTGTAAGAAGTGCCCGGCTCCTTTCACTCTGTTGTGTCTTTCTCTCACTCCGGCTCTTACTTTTACTGAGACTCTCTCTTTGACCCTCCCTCTCTACCCTGCAGGCCACGCTAAATGAAAGGGCCTATTCTTTTTGCAGAGTCCGTTTGATTCCTGAGCATGCCAGCGTAATGAAGGAGTGATGAGATCCAATGGCTTGGGCCACCAGCCCAGCCCAACTCTCTCTAATTCCTGCCCCCAGCTCTTTCCACCTCATACACACAGGTAACTGTGCACAAACGCCAAGAAATGCGCTTGAGAAATGATGGCAGCAGGAATGACTGCATAGATAAACACTCGCTGGCGAAAAATCCACTTTTCAGACCATAACTAACCGTCCTCCATCGGTAACATCCAAACCCGACCTCTTCTGGACCTCAGAGGTTCAGAAGAGCAACGATGCCGTGCGCTCTCAAAATAAGAGCTTGCTTCTTACCCTTTTCTAGTAATTAGAAGGAAACAGAGACGCCCTGTGTACGCTAAGGTTACATCCTCGTCAGTGTTATTGAAGATGTTTTTTGGAGTGCAGGAGCTGGTGCTGGGTTTGAAGCGTCGTGTGTTAACTGATGGAAGCAGTGTGAATCACAGCGAAACGCGAGGAGAGGTCAGCCGAAATGTAGGATGAAGCTGTGTTGCGTTCACGCATGCACACATACACACACACACACACACGCACACACACACACACATTCACACGCACGCATGCACGCACGCACGCACATACACACAAACACACGCACGCACACACACACACAAACACTCACACGCACACGACACGCAGACAGACACACACTCACTCACACACACACACACACACACACACTCTCTCTCTCTCTCACACACACACACACTCACTCGCTCTCTCTCTCTCTCTCTCACACACTCACACTCACTCACTTTCTCTCTCAAACACACACACTCACACACACACAGACACACACACACACACACACAGATAAAGACACACACACACACAGACACACACAAACACACACACACTCACTCATTCTCTCTCACACACACACACACTCACTCGCTCTCTCTCTCTCTCTCTCACACACTCACACTCACTCACTTTCTCTCTCAAACACACACACTCACACACACACAGACACACACACACACACACACAGACACCCACTCACTCTCTCTCTCACACACTCACACACACACACTCACTCACTCTCTCTCTCTCTCTCACACACTCACACTCACTCACTTTCTCTCTCAAACACACACACTCACACACACACAGACACACACAAACACACACACACTCACTCATTCTCTCTCACACACACACACACACACACACACACACACACACACACACACACACACACACACACACACACACACAGACACTCACTCACTCTCTCTCTCACACACACACACACACACACCCACACTCACACACACTCACACTCACACGTGTCCGTTTCAGGCCTGAGAAACTGAAGTGGCACAGCAAGACAGGAACCTTCTAGAAACAGAAACTGCCTTTTTAGATGGCGTAAACGCACGCATAGACATGCATGCATAATGATATCAGTGTTTGCACGAGATTGCAGCAACCCTGCAGACTCTCCTTGCTGCTGCTGGATTCTAATATTACACTCAGAGGAAATTGTCCAGCTTGATTTCCTGAAATCTCTTCCATCAGGATGCACGAGTGTGACTCGAATTGAAGGGAGAGGGAGAGGGGGGGAAATGCACGAGAAGTCTGAAGTGAGAATGGGAAAAAAATAATGCTACTGTGAGATATTGTGGGGTGTAACACTAGCTTTATGCGTTTCAGATTAGGGCTCTAAATACCAGGATAGCTCTATCCCTCCCTCTCGTTTTTTTCCCTCACTCATGTCACTTTCTTAAGCCTTCTTCCTAACAAGTTTATAAAGCTTTGGAAACAGCACATACAGAAACAGCAAGTAACATGTTGAATTAAATGTGAAATTTTAAAGTAGAAAAACTGAAGTAGTATATACCCTAGTGAGCAATATGTGTACTTAAATGTATTTGAAATTCACCACAAATATATTTACATATTTATGTACTTAATAAAAATACCCTGCAATTGTACTTTTGGTATACTGATCTAGTCTATTTGTCTGCTAAAATGGAACAACTAATTATGTACTTAATGCACTTTAATTGTGCAGAAGTAGTGCTGAAGTCCAACTAAAGACATACTGAAGTATATTTGAGTGGAACTATAACAAGTATACTTCAGGTAGACTTTACATATCTTGCATTTAAAGACTAATATTATTCAAAGATCATACAATCATCATCAGTAGTGACCTTAAAACACATTTTAGGCTTAATATTAAGAAAAGTGCATTGTGCAATGGGTGCACCGTACCATGGGTGCAGCAGGCGCAATTATATTACGCAGCGCCTGAATGAGAGTATAGTTCCTAAACATATCGGCCTAGAAAATTGCAACTTTTCATTTTCCGTCGGTTTTAGTACACGATGTAACAACAGAAGAGTCAAGTTTTAAATAGGAAAAATATCGAAACTCTTCGGTCATTTTTGAGCAAGATGCTAACGGTCTAATCAGATTCAATGATCTATGCTAAGCTAAGCTAAAAGTGCTACCGCCAGACCCGGAGATCGGCTGAATGGATTCGAAAACTGTAAAACTCGACTGTTTAACTCTAGGGGAACCGGAAAAATGAGCCTATTTTCAAAAATAGTGAAATTTTTAAGTTGAAATTATAATTTTTGCTTTGGTTCATATATTTGCAAATTTGTCAGTTAGTGTTTAATTGAGTGTTCATATTTGCAATTTAAGACAAAGTAGCTTATAAAATAGCTTCTACGCATATTGACAGACTGATGTCTTCGCACACTGTAATTGTGCTTGTGTGAGTTGAAATGTTTGTGGGTTTGCTGCACCATTAGCGGCCGTTGACGGCTGACTGAAGGTCATTGTTTGCGTCAGCGCAGCACATTAACGTGTCTGTTTATGCGTGATTGCTCATACTTATTCAGAACCGAATCCTTACTTTGTGTCTGTTTGGAAGCGGCCGCATGCTTGCATGCATATGTGTGCGTAACGTCTCACCGCCCTAATCCACAGCCCTTGGCGCTGCATTGTACCGCATATTAAACTTGTCATGCAACTACGTTTGAATTTCTAATAAAAAAAAATCCAGAGTCTGAGCTTTTCAAAACAAAACCTTTTAGCAAGAGCTCCGGTATCAGCTGACAGTGCAAATAAACACAGATGAATGTCACTCTATTCCCGAACAGAACTGATGCTGTTTCCAACCCAAAACATCGGCCTGCACTGTAACACAAATGTAAAATAACTCGCTGACCTTCCAAGAATCCCCCAGCTCCATGTCTCATTGCCCAGACGTGTATATCGCAAACAGCTCACATCAAAGCCATCGACACGGACCCCTTTATTGCTAATAATTGTTGTTTGCTTGGAATTAACGCTTTTTAATAAACCCATTTCTGACTGTACACTCAAGCTAATGTTCACGGTAAATATTAGCAGAGGGTCGCTGACGTCTGCCGACCTAATATGGGGTTTAGCGGGCTTAGATTTCCTTTCCTTTCCATAATACAGAAGTGTACAAGGCCTTCTCACATGGGAAGGCAGGGTTAGCATGTGTTGACTAGCGCCGTGAGTCTAGTGACGGGAAAGAGGTGTCTCGCTGTAGACTGTCACACTCAACAAACAACAAGAAAATAAACAAACAGATTTAATGAACCGATAAACGAGTGGATACGATTGGATGAGTTTCCTGGAACTTAAGTTGCACTGAGTGATTCAAAAGTAGCTGTAATTCTAATATTGTTTTTGCAACACTGTAAAAAATAACCTGTGGTTGCCGGAATTTTACTGTAAAAAATACAGTAGCAACGTTTTAGGTTTTGCAGTTTTAACTTAAATTTACAATTTATACAAAATAAAATACTGTCATTTCATTAACTGATATAATGTTAATATACCAACCTATTGAAGTACTGAAGTCTGATTTGTAGCTTTGTAATAAACTGATAACCACCAAAAGCAGGAGGTGATGAGAAAGTCACACGATGAACCAAAGCCCATCACAAGCAGCTTTTAAATAATAACATATAGAGAAGGTGCACAGCGTCATTCACACAAACACTAAACACCATCACGGTAACACATGAAACTGAAATAAGTGAAGTGTGAAGTGAAGTGTGGCCAAGTATGTGCTCAAATTAGTGCTCTGCATGTAACCCATCCAAAGTGCGCGCGCGCGCACACGCACACGCACACGCACACGCGCACACACACACCCAGAGCAGTGGGCAGCCATTTATGCTGCGGCACTCGCTCAAGGGCGTGGTATTGAAGGAGAGAGCGCTGTACATTCACTCCCCCCACCTACAATCCCTGCCGGTACGAGACTCGAACCCACAACCTTTGGCCGATTCTCTAACCATTAGGCCACGACTTCCCTTAATGCAATAACAACATTAGGTGTAACACACAACCCTAATATACAAAACTGATAAGAAAAAACTAAGAAGAAACACAAGTTATTTCAACAAAAAAACATCAAATTTGAAATGTAACGCAGGGAATTCTGGGAATGTCAATTTACGGTTCGAACCCACAACCTTTGGCCGATTCTCTAACCATTAGGCCACGACTTCCCTTTAAATAATAATGCAATAAACATTCAAAACTGAATTATCAAAAAATAATACAAAACTAATAAGAACAAACTAAGAAGAAACATAGTTATTTCAACAAAAAAACATCAAATTTGAAATGTAACGCAGGGAATTCTGGGAATGTCAATTTACGGTTATTCACTGTAAATTATACGGCATTTTTCACTTCCAAAAACGGTATACTACCATAAAATTAATGTCCAATGCATGTAATGTCCAATACAGTTTTTCACTGTATATAGTAGGGGAATTTACCGTTAACCATTTAACAGGTTTTTACTGTAGCATTTTTACAGTCTTTTACCGTTAAATTCACGGTCATTTTTTACAGTGTACTTACCGTTGTGAAAAAGATGTACACTTTAGCATACTTTTGAAAAGAGTCCTTATTACATAAAAATACATTTTAATAGCATATACTGCACTTAAGTGTGAACAGAATGTAATGTTTCCAGACATTTAATTGATATCTGCGAATAAATGAACATGTATTCTAGTTTAAATCTATATTAAATGCAATTAGTTGAACGTTAGAGTGATTTTTGACCTATAGAACTTAAGTACATCTTTATATGTAATTTCATAAATACTTCTATTGACTTTGTAATATTGTTAATATTGTCAAATTTTTGGTAAACTAAAATTTCTTTCGAAATCTGCATATCATGTATTTAAATATATTTGTAATTACACATTTGTAATGATTAAGGTGCGATTTAGTAAATATAAAATATACTATTAGCTTTCTTAACACACTACAGTTAAAATTATAATCAAGTACTTTACATGTGCTTTAGTATGTTAGTCAACACGTCACAATAAGTGTACTACTTTAAAGCATGACGAAAGATTTAAAATGTACTTTAAAATAAAACTTTTATTTTGACATTATTACAAAGTGTACTTTTTAAAAACGTTAAGAGATGTTAGTGTACACTTAAATGTACACTTAAGTGCCCTTTTGTTTCTTTAATATTATATTATCTGCAAGTACAGTTTTTGTAAGACTGACTTTTAAGATTTGAAGATGCATTACAATTAAGTGCACTTCGTTTTCACCAGTGCTTACACAGTTGAGATAAATGAATGCTAACCGATATTAGCATTAGCATTAGCATTATTAACCTTTTTTAGGGACTGTATTATGGAGCTTCTTGGTGTTGTGTGTGCAATGATGCAAACCGTCAAAGGCCTAAATGAGGATTTTAACACATGAACTTCTCATATATGTATATCTAAAGAACTTTAATGGATACTACTGCTGAGGGGAAAACACTAGCAGTGGCGGAGTTAGCGTGTTAGCATGTTCCTTTCTTTCCTGCTCCCTCTGTCTCACTCGTGTTCGTCCCTCCCTCTCTGTTCGTGGTCTGCTGGCCTCTTCTTTGTGTTCAGATGGAGGGCCGATGCTGTGGGCTTCTCACTGGGTGCCAACCGATGCTATCGCTCTTTCAAAACAGTCTCCTTCCCAGTCTTAGCATATTTCACACGCAGGACCAGGCAGCGTTCGACTGAATTTCTTGTGTTTGCATATACTTATCCGTGCGCAGTGGGATCCAAAAGTCAGAAAACTGGGATTTTAACAAAGCTTTAGGATTTTTAAATGCAAAACTAAAGCTGATAATGAGTCAAAGTCGAAATGTCCCATTTTGGTGTCCCCATCAAATCAAATTTACAATATGCATAAACTGCATCCCAAATGACGCCCTAAACTCTATGCACTTATGCACTATGCACTCATTTGTGTATAGTGTATGAATTAAATAAGGAAGTATATATATATACTAGTCACAATTAGATAGTCACAATTTTTTTACCCTAATATAATTTGTATTTGATCAGAAAAAGGCATTTTCACTCATGTCTCAGACTTCTGGACTCCATTAAGTGTGGCATATGCACATATTATATATATCGTGTTTTTTATTATGTCTAGCATTTATTATTTTCATTTTAAGGAGGAAATTTTGAGCTTCATAATTTAATCTTGTGTTTTATTTTTTTATTTTAACATTAAGAGCTCATTTGAAGTGCGTTTGTTCTGCCTTCCATAAAATGTTGTTTTTTGCTAGGTTTATGACTAACCATATTGCTCCCATTTTACGGTGACATTTTCGTCTGCAGTGAGAAATGGGTGGATTTGTGTTTCTGTCCCAGGCGTGTTCACGAGAAACCACACGCACTCGTTTCTAATGGGAGTCTTCCTGGCGAGCGCCAGCTCATGAACATGGAAACGTGGTTGCCCTCGTCAATCCAAAACCTACAATGCATCTCTCTCAAAGCAGATTGAGCCAGAGGAAAGCGCCGCGTCCAGTACGGTCTCCTCGGCAAGTGCCGTGTTTGTTTTATTTCATGATTTTATTTTCCTAGCCTAACTCTCCCCGCTTTTCAGACTATTGAATGCTGAGGTGTAAGTGTTTATCTTGAATTTTTTTTTGCAAAACGTCTCGCAAAATGAAAATAAAGGTAATGTCACACTGATAATATTTGGAGTGGCAAGTGGGTTGTTTTCCTTTTATTAAATGCTGATTAATATTCAGTGGTAGAAAGGTTAATACTGGCCTTTATTCCCCTGTATCCTGCAGAAAGCTTGCTTTTCTGGATCTGGGGGCCTAAACGGCAAATGCACGGATGTCTGGTTTAAATTACTGAATAAGCTCAATTTCATTCACATTTTTGCACTTCGTTTTTTGCTGTCTTTTTTTTCAGGGTAGTTGTAATTGTCAAAACTAGGTGTCTTTCACAGTCTGAGAAAACCTTAAACGGAGAAAAACGGCCTCATTACTTTAGTCGAATTTCCCGTTTTCCCCTCCCCCTCGATGCAAACCAGGAGAACTCTTTAATTAGCAGGGAAACAGAAGTGTCGATGGTGAGACGCACATGTTCACAGTCTCAGACGTTCCACAACATGGCGTGATTAAGACTGCGATGATGAGACGGTAAAATTAAGGCAACCCCTCTGATTCACATGTAGTTATACGGTGGTGACAGTGGGCTTGCCAAGTTGGCCTCCAATCATCCCACAATGAATCATACAGTGCAGTGAGGGGGTGGGGTTGCCAGTTCAGAGTCCTTTTCATTTCCAAAATTGTGATCAACCATGTTAACCATCTCCACATCGCATCTAATGCTGCTGGTCCGATGCTCCAAAACGCAGCTCCACATCACAGCCTCCATATTCATCTTTCATATCGGTGGGAATTAAAAAAAAAAAAAACTTTGAAAGTATCATCTGATGGTCTGTGGGCAACATACGAGCTCATGGCTCTGGTTGTGACTCACGGGTGACCGTATAGTGAGAAGTTAGAGGTGTTGTGGAAGAACTCAGTAATAGAAGGCTGTATTTTGACAGCTTTTCTAAAGTTTCGTGAAGGAAAAAGTGATAAAGCCTGGAATTCATCAGTGCTGAGTCACTTAACACATCTCTGTCACCCTTTGTGATTCTCTAAGAGCGACAGTAACAAGCCCTCCGTCACTAAGAGTCAAGTGAGGTGATGGGAAGCACAGATGTGACATATCAGATGCAAAATGTGTGCTCTTATGAGTTTTTTTTCATTGATTTTGTTTGAAATGTTGCTCCTACAATAAAAGCTACCTGAGGAACTACCATTGAACATTTGAAATAATTGATAAAGCTCAGAACTGCAAAATTATGAATTGAATACTAAACTATTCATTTTCAAATGCTGTCATTTATGTACGGATGGACAGACAGATAAATAGATAGATATAAAGACAGATAGATAAATAGATGGATGGATAGATGGACGAATGAATGAATGGACGGACGAAGGATAGATAGATAGATAGATAGATAGATAGATAGATAGATAGATAGATAGATAGATGATGGACAGATGGTTGGATGGACGGACGAAGGGATAGATTGATAGATAGATAGATAGATAGATAGATAGATAGATAGATAGATAGATAGATAGATAGATAGATAGATAGATAGATAGATAGATAGATAGATGATGGATGGTTGGATGGATGGATGGACGGACGAAGGGATAGATTGATAGATAGATAGATAGATAGATCGATAGATAGATAGATAGATAGATCGATAGATAGATAGATAGATAGATCGATAGATAGATAGATAGATAGATCGATAGATAGATAGATAGATAGATCGATAGATAGATAGATAGATAGATCGATAGATAGATAGATAGATAGATCGATAGATAGATAGATAGATAGATCGATAGATAGATAGATAGATAGATCGATAGATAGATAGATAGATAGATCGATAGATGATGGATGGATGGATGGATGGATGAATGGATGGATGGACGGACGGACGAAGGGATAGATAGATAGATAGATAATGGATGGAGGGATAGATAGATAGATAGATAGATAGATAGATAGATAGATAGATAGATCGATAGATGATGGATGGATGGATGAAGGGATGGATGGATGGATGGATGGATAATGGATAGATAGATAGATAGATAGATAGATAGATAGATAGATAGATAGATAGATAGATAGATAGATAGATAGATAGATAGATAATGGATGGATGGATGAATGGATGGATGGATGGATGGATAGATGATGGATGGATGGATGGATGGATGAATAGATAGATAGATAGATAGATGGATTTTCTGAGGAGTCTTAAAGCAGCTGTTTGAGTGAGTAAAGTGGTAAAGTGAATTCTGCAGATCATCTGTCTGTGAGACCCATGTTTCCGTCTGTCACTTAATAGTCATGCAAGACTGTCTTGTTCCTTATTTCCTTATTTCCACCTTTACACCCTAAACATGCCTAACACTGCTGGCTTGTAAGAACTGGTATTCAGCAAATGCAAACCTAACTTTTTCCACACTTCTCTGTAAGTTTGAGATACATGCAAAAGCAGGATCTTCCAGAAACAAATGACTGTTTCTTCTCGTATACAGTATGTTGAAATGTACTTGTTTGAACTTACAGGACTGAATGTGAGTAAACTAACTACAATGACAAATCTCTGCTGGCTGTCACGCAACCGCTTTAGCTTTAAAGGAGGCATGGTGTCTGAAAGCATGAAAGAGCCCGAGGCGTTTGCTGGTAAACGTTGGTAAACATGTGGGTGAGGTGACCGGCAAAGTATATAGAAGCTCTGCTGCTTTTTAAAGCTGTGCCTACTGTAGGACCACCTACACGCTGGCACTTACAGCCGAAGCCGATTGCTCTTTTTGGAGGCAGTGCAACATATATGCAATTTCTGTATTAAACATTGGTCCAAACATACAGAACAACATACCTTCTGCACTTTCCATGATTTCAGAAAATATTGGTGAAAACATTAATAAGTTCTGTGCACAGAAAGTCTAATTCTAGCCATTTTTGTTCTTGCATTCACAGGCAGTAAACATCTAATGCGTCACTTGTTAGATTGTGTCATTTGGAGCTGTGGCCATTCATTCATTCATTCATTCATTCATTTAGATAGATAGATAGATAGATAGATAGATAGATAGATAGATGATGGATGGATGGATGAAGGGATGGATGGATGGATGGATGGATAATGGATAGATAGATAGATAGATAGATAGATAGATAGATAGATAGATAGATAGATAGATAGATAGATAATGGATGGATGGATGAATGGATGGATGGATGGATGGATAGATGATGGATGGATGGATGGATGGATGAATAGATAGATAGATAGATAGATGGATTTTCTGAGGAGTCTTAAAGCAGCTGTTTGAGTGAGTAAAGTGGTAAAGTGAATTCTGCAGATCATCTGTCTGTGAGACCCATGTTTCCGTCTGTCACTTAATAGTCATGCAAGACTGTCTTGTTCCTTATTTCCTTATTTCCACCTTTACACCCTAAACATGCCTAACACTGCTGGCTTGTAAGAACTGGTATTCAGCAAATGCAAACCTAACTTTTTCCACACTTCTCTGTAAGTTTGAGATACATGCAAAAGCAGGATCTTCCAGAAACAAATGACTGTTTCTTCTCGTATACAGTATGTTGAAATGTACTTGTTTGAACTTACAGGACTGAATGTGAGTAAACTAACTACAATGACAAATCTCTGCTGGCTGTCACGCAACCGCTTTAGCTTTAAAGGAGGCATGGTGTCTGAAAGCATGAAAGAGCCCGAGGCGTTTGCTGGTAAACGTTGGTAAACATGTGGGTGAGGTGACCGGCAAAGTATATAGAAGCTCTGCTGCTTTTTAAAGCTGTGCCTACTGTAGGACCACCTACACGCTGGCACTTACAGCCGAAGCCGATTGCTCTTTTTGGAGGCAGTGCAACATATATGCAATTTCTGTATTAAACATTGGTCCAAACATACAGAACAACATACCTTCTGCACTTTCCATGATTTCAGAAAATATTGGTGAAAACATTAATAAGTTCTGTGCACAGAAAGTCTAATTCTAGCCATTTTTGTTCTTGCATTCACAGGCAGTAAACATCTAATGCGTCACTTGTTAGATTGTGTCATTTGGAGCTGTGGCCATTCATTCATTCATTCATTCATTCATTCATTAGAGTTGCAAGCCTCAGTTGAGCAATTTATTTATCTAAATATGTTTATGATAATCCATGCACACATATAGGACATACATTCGATGTTCCAAAAATTGGGATTGGTAAGACTTTTAATGTCTTTGAAATAAGTATCTTGTGCTCACTAAGACTGAACTTATTTGACACAAGTTATACAGTAAAAACAGCAATATTGTGAAATATAAAAAATGAATACAATCTTAAAAATATAAATACTGTTTTCTATTGTAATATATTTTAAAATGCATTTTATTCCTGTGATCAAAGCTGTATTTTCAGCATCATTACTCCAGTCTACAGTGTCACATGATTTTCAGAAATCATTCTCATATGCTGAACCAATGTTTTATCTGATCTGAACCAACTGAAATAATCCCCCAGCATGCTTTGCTACAGACTGCAGATAGCACCATGTACAGTACCTGGCTTTCCAACCTCTCGTAAAGTTGCCACATTTTTTTTTATTTTATAAAAGCTAAAAGAAAAAGAAAGAAAACTAAATGCTGAAAGGGATGCTTATGCAACCTTTATGCATTAGTGAACTTTATTTTTATGAGGTTTAAATAAGTTTCCCCGGGGCAGCTGTAATTTGTGGTTTATTTTCGGAACTTTCGCACATGTATTCTGATGTTTTACTGTTTATCTTCTCGCAGTGCCATTTCACCTCGAGGACGGCTGGTGCTCATTTAGTTCACAACATATGGATGTGTCAGATGAGTGTTCTTGCACTCAAACGCATGCACAATCCAACATTTAAGGGATGCTAAGGCTCGCACTTCTATTGTATCTTTTAACTTTTAACCAAACATCACACACTTAATTAGTGGAGCAAAAGACGCCAAACACATAATGAGATCAGAAACCCCTCAATTAACTAAAGCTGTATGACCTGTGAGCTCCAGGATCTCTGTACTTTACATGTTTACTTTTTCCAGATTCACAATCCCGTAGCACAAACTATCCCATCGTTCCTGCCCTGGCCAGCTGTCTGCTCACTGAGTCTGCAGGATTACCCAAATCACATCCACATGTATGAGTGTGTGTGAGCGACAGAGAGAGAGAGAGAGAGAGAGAGAGATGTCCAAAATAGTATATGCTTACCATGTTAAAGCCAATCTGCTTCATTGTTAGACAATGACATCATAAACCTGAAATTCCATAACTTGCGGTCGTCGGCAGAACCTGTTTGTGACGTTTTCATGAGAGTTGGTCAGACAGGTAAACCTGCTCGAGAAACTTTATCCATTTGACCGGGTAAATGAACGCTAGTGACTTTCACACAGGTGTGCAGTAACGGTAGAATCAAGACTAAATGTCGGCTCGGATTGCAGCCGTAATTGTTTAATGTGCATCGGTTCCTATATCAGATACAACAAACGTGCTTGATTAATGCTGTCTAGCAAATCGTTAGTGAAGTGGGATGCACACACCCTGGGGATTTCAGGAGAACTGTGTGTGCCAAAACACAAAAATCCACAGTATCAACTATCTGTGGGAATGTGAAAAAAAATATCATTTGGCTCATCAATTGAATGTTAAAAAAACCCCATCAGATTGTGAAAACTGGGTGTCTGTTGACATGCTGAGGAAAGAGGTATAATGTGCACCATCCCGTCATACGGAAGCCCAATTCCACCTCGAAGTAAAAAGTTAAAGGTAATTTAAAGGAAGTTAAAGGAAGGGAGGGAAAAAAGTTGCAATAAAAATAAATTAAGTAGCAATTGTGAGATACAAAGTTGCAATTATAAAACATAAAGTCACATTGTAAGATACAAAGTTACAGTTTGGAAATACGAAGTTGCAATCACAATAAATTTGTAATTACAAGAAACAAAGCAACAATTAGGAGATATAAAGATGCAAACTAACAATTACAAGATTTTAAAAAAGTCTAATTTTGAGATATCAAGTCACAATTACGATAAAGTCAGATTTGAAAGTTGCAACTATGAGGAAAAAGTGGCAATTATCAGATATAAAGTCATAATTACTATTGTCGAAATTATGTGAAATTGTCGCAATCGTATGTGGCAATTTTTGCAGAAGTCACTGTTATGAGATATGAAGTCACATTGTAAGATGTAAGTCACAATTTGGAAATACGCACTCACAATAGCGATAAATTTGCAATTACAA
>NW_015505385.1:1047642-1076205 GCF_001515645.1 Sinocyclocheilus grahami
GAGTGTGTGTGAGCGAGAGAGAGAGAGAGAGAGAGAGAGAGAGAGAGAGAGAGAGAGAGAGAGATGTCCAAAATAGTATATGCTTACCATGTTAAAGCCAATCTGCTTCATTGTGAGACAATGACATCATAAACCTGAAATTCCATAACTTGCGGTCGTCGGCAGAACCTGTTTGTGACGTTTTCATGAGAGTTGGTCAGACAGGTAAACCTGCTCGAGAAACTTTATCCATTTGACCGGGTAAATGAACGCTAGTGACTTTCACACAGGTGTGCAGTAACGGTAGAATCAAGACTAAATGTCGGCTCGGATTGCAGCCGTAATTGTTTAATGTGCATCGGTTCCTATATCAGATACAACAAACGTGCTTGATTAATGCTGTCTAGCAAATCGTTAGTGAAGTGGGATGCACACACCCTGGGGATTTCAGGAGAACTGTGTGTGCCAAAACACAAAAATCCACAGTATCAACTATCTGTGGGAATGTGAAAAAAAATATCATTTGGCTCATCAATTGAATGTTAAAAAAACCCCATCAGATTGTGAAAACTGGGTGTCTGTTGACATGCTGAGGAAAGAGGTATAATGTGCACCATCCCGTCATACGGAAGCCCAATTCCACCTCGAAGTAAAAAGTTAAAGGTAATTTAAAGGAAGTTAAAGGAAGGGAGGGAAAAAAGTTGCAATAAAAATAAATTAAGTAGCAATTGTGAGATACAAAGTTGCAATTATAAAACATAAAGTCACATTGTAAGATACAAAGTTACAGTTTGGAAATACGAAGTTGCAATCACAATAAATTTGTAATTACAAGAAACAAAGCAACAATTAGGAGATATAAAGATGCAAACTAACAATTACAAGATTTTAAAAAAGTCTAATTTTGAGATATCAAGTCACAATTACGATAAAGTCAGATTTGAAAGTTGCAACTATGAGGAAAAAGTGGCAATTATCAGATATAAAGTCATAATTACTATTGTCGAAATTATGTGAAATTGTCGCAATCGTATGTGGCAATTTTTGCAGAAGTCACTGTTATGAGATATGAAGTCACATTGTAAGATGTAAGTCACAATTTGGAAATACGCACTCACAATAGCGATAAATTTGCAATTACAAGAAATAAAGCAACAATTAGGAGATATAAAGATGCAAACTAACAATTACAAGATACAAAAAAGTCTAATTTTAAGATGTCAAGTCACAATTACAATAAAGTCAGAATTGAAAAAGTCTTAGTTGCAACTATGGGGAAAAAGTGGCAATGATGAGATAAAGACATAATTGTGATAGTCAAAATTACAAGAAATAGTCACAATTGTTGTCACTGTTATGAGATATAAAGTCACAATTGGAAACTGTGAAGTCGCAATTACGATAAAGTCACAATTACAAGAAGTAAATAAATATTATGAGAAATAAAGTCTCAATTAGGAGATATGAAGTTGCAGTTATGAAAAAGTCACAATTATGAGATAAAAAGTCACAATTACGATAACGTCTGAATTATGAGGGGAAAAGATACAATTGTGAGAGAAAATGGGCAGTTATGAGAAATAAGGTTGCAACTATGAGAAAAAGGGGCAATTATGAAATATAAAGTCATTATTACAATAGCCATAATTACAAGAAATAGTCACAATTGTTTGAAAAAGTCACTGTTATGAGATATAAAGTCACATTGTGAGACATAAAGTCACAATTAGGAACTGTGAAGTCACAATTACGATAAAGTTGGAATTATGAGAAAAAGGTGGCAACTTTGAGAAAAAGTGACCAGTATGAGACATCACAATTGTTTGTTGCAATTGTTGCGGAAGTCACTGTTATGCGATCTAAAGTTACATTGTGAGATATAAAGTCACAATTGGGAACTGTGACGTCACAATTATGATAACGTCACAAGTACAATAAATAAAGTTGCAATAATGAGATATAAAGTCAGGCTTCCATGGTTTCACACTAAAGAAGAGCTTTAAGATAACAGATGATTATTATCTATTTTTTTTATTTATCTATCAGTATGTGAATTTTCCCTGGAGTTGTTGATGTGGAAAAGTTAATTCATTATTATTATTATTTAAAGATTCTTCTTTCATCTGCCTACCTTTTGCATATTCACACACACACACACACACACACACACACACACACACACACCGCCTAGTAGGTTGCTTTTGCAGATCTGTAGAGCATTGCCAAATTCACCCTTGCCAAGAGGTAATTGTTTCCACATTGTTCCGTATATTACAGTCCCCGTTTTGGCCTGAGAAGGTTGTTACGCCCTCTTCTCGCCAGACTACCCTGTCTCTCTGTTTGCCAAACTTGCCTAACATATTAATATAATTCGGTTAATACGCAAGTGTAAAATTGAGAATATATCGCTCATAGTGTTTAGCTTCGGGCAGCGCTACCCATCCGGCTTTTCCAAAACTAACAGACATCCTGGAATACTTCCTAATTGCTCCTCCACCACGCCAGGGGTGCATTTCCATATTAGCTGCAAATAAATAAATAATACAAAACACGATTCTTCTTCATTAGGAGGCTTTCACGACTTGCATGTCGTCAGAGGAGTCGTGCACCGGACATTTGGTAAATATGTTTTCTCTGTTGCGGAGGGAACAGGCAGACCAGGTTCTGCTTGGCTGGGATCGGTTGGGTTTTGTAGAGCAGCTGGTGTAATAGGAACCAAGACGGTTCCACTGCAGCTGCCTGGCTCAGGAACCGACGTCTCGGACCAACCCGCTCTATCATTAACCAACCACAGCCCACTGATGTGGGCCTAACAGTGATGTTGCCGGCATACTTCCACGCCTACCGATGATTGAGCGGGATAGAGGCATACGGAAAGAGGAGGGGAAGCCCGAAAGGATTTGGGGTTGGATTTAGGAGCGAAACTCTTGGCTCGGAGCTGCTGGCATGTGTTGTGTTGAACGGGGTACATAACAATGCCTCTAAGCTGAGCTCGCACACACACACAAAGTTCCCTAGTCTGCTTCCAGGAAAGCCAACTTTCTCAACCGCGTTCGTCTTTATTGAAGTCTTCTCACCTGTTTGAGTTTATTGTCAATTTCGTATTGAACATCCTCTGTAAAAAAACGATTCCTCTCCCACTGCAGTCAAAGGACTCCACCGACCAACCTGCTGTACTGCGCTCACATCTGTTTTCGCTTTTCTGATCATATGGTGAAATATACAAACAGTCTTCAAGCCATATGTGCTCCTGAGTCATCAGACTTAAATGTGCCGCATAACATATTCAAAAGTAATGCAAAAGTTGCAAACTAGAAGCAGGGATTAATTACACTGCAGCTGTACAAATGTTGTCACATTAACAATTCAAATGAGATATGCGATTTTCACTTTTTATGTTATGTATATAGCAAATATCTTAAGTACTATGAAATGCGCAACTGAAAAAAAAATGCATTCTACAAAACTGGTGCCATTTGTGCCCTTTTTAAATGCATCAACATGAATCCAGTAATATACTGTATATATATATAATTTATTTATTTATTTTATTTTTTTGCCGTGTTCTCATCCCCTGTGCTTGCAACTTCTCCTTGCTTTATTAACAGGTATACAGTTTGCATTTTTGTCTGCAGATTTTCTTTGATTTGCACTACCGATTGTTTTAATGTTATTGAAAGAAGTCACTAGGGCTACATTTATTTGATCAAAAATACAATAAAATCAGTGATATTCTGAAATATTTTTACAATTTGAAATAACTGTTTTTCTATGTGAATCTCTGTTAAACTGTAATGTATGTCTGTGATGCGCAGCTGTATTTTCAGCATCATTCCTCCAGTCTTCAGTGTCACATGATCTTCAGAAATCATTCTAATATGCTGATTTGCTGAAAAAAGTCCAAACTTTAAAAAAATATATAATTTCATATTTTTGACTAGTAGTATACTTTATTATTAAAAGTATGTTTTTTTTGTCCACAAGATTATCATATTTTTTATTTTAGTAAAGTAATCAGCTTTTTAATGAAAATGAATGACAGCATTATACTTTCAGGCGCTGAAAAAAGTTTGTTTACTTATTTGTTTTGTCTTAATTATTTTTTTAAAACAATGCAATTTATTACACGTTACATTGAATGTTTAAAATGTTTAAAACAAAAAGCTACTTTAAAATCCACTACAGTGCTTTAAAATCGAACTAGAAAAGCCACCATTTCACAGAATGACATGTTGTTTGTTGGGTTTTTAATGATATGCTTTCATGCAGCCAAGCTAAAAGTTAATCTCAGTGTCATCTCTTGACTACTTCCACACCTTCTCTCTTCCTGCGATAATACCACATACTGTCCTCAGCCACAGAGTAATGCCAAAACCTCACCATAATCCCCTTTCCTGCTACAATCAGGTGCCATCGTGTAAGCGGTAATCAAGGCTGGGTTTGGTGGTAAATCTAACAGGGATTCAAGTTGAGAGAAGCTAATATGATTCACAGGCTAAACTTAGCTTCTTTGTAATGCTGGCTAATGGACTTTTTGCATAAAGCGTGTTGATTCAGGTGATTTAGCCCATATAGCCACTGTTGCTTCTTTTTATGATAGCTGTTTTTATAACACTCTTGTTGTTTAAACACTCAATTTACATCTTAGTCTCTGAAAAAAAAGGGCTTAAAAATGCACGAAACTACCCATGTGAAAAACAAGTGTGCTTAATGTGCACTTGTTGTGTGCTTCAAAAGTATATTTTAAAAAACTTTAGTTACTTTTTCAAATAAGTAATGCCAGTTACTTTGTTTCCATGTGTTGAGTGACAGCTCTGGTGTTGCCATGGTGACAGAAATCAGGAGTCAGTGCAGAGTGTTGTGTGTGAACATGATCTTACTGTAGCTCTAGACTAAATATCAACATGTGTTTACTCATCTCACTGCACACAAACAGTTTAATGTTCCTCAAAATTAATAAAAACAGTAAAATGCAAACTTAGACTATTATAGCTACAAACCTGCAATAATTAAATGTTAAGACAAATATCATTTTATTAACCAATGTCTTTGCTAATGATCTTCGATGATCTAATTCAACCATACTAAGCAAAAAATGACACATTTTGATTTCATTTTTGTTATTGCTGAATAGTGTTGAACGCTCTTCTCCTGCATCGTATTCTTAATGCGATTAGTTTGAGCGGCGCCCTCTACTGTACAGACGTGAATTTACATTTCCTTCAGCCTGAGGCGCAAGGGCTTTTACATTTGTAAAAGAAGAACTTTAATAACATTAAAAACAATAAGCAAGCCCTGCCCAGATTTAAAAAGTAACTCAAAAGTAACGTAAAGCCTCGTACACACCGGGACGATTATCGCCAACGTTTTTTCGACGCGTCTTTTGTGTTCATACCCAAGCGATTTTCGCAGACGATGAGTCGAGTGAACGTGCAAATTCACTCCCTGACATTAGATGGCGCTTATTGAAAAACAAAAATACCCCCCGGTACACATCGAATCCTGTTTGATCTGCAATTCCTCTCCATAACAACTCCGTCTTATCGAGATTTTCGTAGTCACGGTCACGTTTGTCATAAAGCCCTTTGTGTTCAGACACCAATGAGACCAGCAGCTCTACATTCATCTTGCCTCGATGCATCTTCTTGGTCTACTTACTTCCTCTTCGTCGTTAGGAATCAATGTGTGCTCGACAAGACCGTTTTGTGTTATGTACCCCTTCAGCAGCTCCAGGCACGTGAACAAAAGCGCCAATCTCATTAGTCGGCCAGTTTTTAACGCGGCGTGTCAAACCAAAAAAACCAGCCCGAGGCGGTTTTTAAAAAAATGGCGCTTTTACGCCTCGTGTTTTGCGCGTCGGTGTGCACACTCACATTGGTTCCCTTTGTTTAGTCACGAGGCATTAAACGTCGGCAATAATCGCTTGCGATATTCAGCCCGGTGTGAACAAGCCTTAACATTACTTTTCATAAAAAGTTAGTAATTAGTTAGGTGTAACGCACTATTATAATGCATTACTTTTAAAAGTATCTTTCCCGACACTGATGCTCAGTATAATGCAAGAGTGTGTTAGCATGTTTGTGGTGTGGTCCGCTCCTGGCGCGGTGACGGATTGCACCCATAGTGCTCTGTGACAGTGGGCGCCTGCAGTGGACTCATGCAAACCTACAGCTGCTGGGATGCGGGGCTCATCTGGTTCTTCTCTCCGGCTGCCAAGCTGACACGCAGTTACGTCACTGCAGAGACGCGGAGAGTGTGGCATGCTGGTGGCGTAGTGTGAGCACCCTGTTGTCATTCTCTGCTGGTTTTACGGTGACCTCACTTCAGATTTGCGGCCCGTAAACATGCTGCGCTCTGCTTCATGTCATTGCATGAAAAGTCTATCGTTGCTCTGAAGATGTGAGCTTTGTCACAAATCTTAGGATTTCCTCGCTTAATCCCTGAAATGATTCATAATGTATTACTCATGCTGCAAAGTAAATGTTTCTCTCATTTCCAAACCCGCCGTTCAAAAACCGTAATCTCGGGCTTTTACGGTCATGACTCTGCAAAACAATAAAATCACAATTCACTAAAATCCTCCTGACATAACTTCAGAAAACGATTAGTTTCTGACTGTTTAGATCAGGTATTCACAAACATTTTTACCAGCTGAATCCCTTAGACGCTATATATTAATAGTGACTAATATTTTAGTGACACATTTGCATGTTCATTAATGGACACAATACATATTTTGATTGCTTGAATTTAGAATTATGTATATGTAGAGCTGCATATGATGAATAAACACAGTGCTGCCTAAACATGCAGCGCAACAGACTGTATTTGTCTTTAATTAAATCAGTGCCTTTTGATTTGATAATCGCAATTTGATAAGGTATATCGCTATTTCAGTTTCATTTTGATTAATAGTGTAGCCCCATTTGTTAATGTTACACACTCCTTAAAATAAGGGCTCCAGAAGGGGGATTTCATAGCAATGCAGTAAAATAATCATTTTGGGTTCCACTAGAAACTTTCAATGAACAGCTTTTAAAAGAGCTTAAACTCTTAAGAACTCTTTATTGGCATCTGTGGAACATCTATGGAATCTTTAAATTGCACTAAAGGTTCTTTAGAGCAGAAAAAGGTTTTTTAGATCATTAAACATTTTCTTTACACAAAGAAATAAAAATGGGGGGGGGGTCAAATAACTTAATGCATTCTTAAATCAAGATGCATTTACTTGAGAAGGAAAATTAATAAGATATTAAGTCGTGTTTTTAAAAATCTAAATGTAGTGAGTTAATGTTTAAAACAACGTATACATACATATCTCTCAGTGGGGTCAGAATAATAAACTTAAATTAAGTTTATTTTGAACACATTGGCGGATTTGTTTTCTTGTTTTAAGCATAAGCTCAATATTTTTCCCCCCAGATATTTTAACCAGATTTAATATCTTAAGTCATTTTGCTTCTCAAGTAAATGTGTCTTGATTTAAGAATGTTTATATAGTTGTACTGGGGGGGAAATAGATATTGTTTTTCAATTATATATTACATTTATTATTATTATTATTATTACTATTATTATTATTGCACTGTACCTTCTGATTACACAGCAAAACATTTTTTAAATATTATGAAATTAAGATGCATTTACTTGACATGAAAAATTAGATCAGATAGAAGGCTTGTTTTCTGAGAAATTGATCAAAATATCATGATTAAAATATGAAGTACCGGTAAATATATCTTGAATTAAGGATGCTTAGACATTTGTACTGGAAAACGACAAAAATACTGAGAAAGAACATACCCTTTTTTGCCATTTAGCGCCATACTTCGTGGAAAATAAATATACTAAAATGTTTTTGAAATACATTTATTTCATGCTAAGTATACTACAAATGCATTTACATGTTTATGTAGTTAATAAAAATACCCTGCAGTTGTTATTTTGGTATTCTTAAAGTCTGCTAAATTGGAACAACTAATTTTGTACTTAATGAACTGTGCGGAAGTAGTGTCCATCTAAAGACATACTGAAGTATATTTGATGGTGTTAAAGTGGAACTATTGCTAGTATACTTCAGGTGCACTTTAAATACCTCGCATTTACAGACTGATATTATACAGAGATCATACAGTCGGCATTAAAACACATTTTAGGCTTAATATTAAGAAATGTGCATTGTGCACAAGTAGTACTCCAAATAAAGTTTCATTGTAATTTTTATATCAGCAAGTCTCGAGCGACATGTCAGTAAATATGCTAATAGATTTGAACTATACTTAGTATGCATTTCAAATATATTGCTTTTTTTTTTTACTAGAGATGACTTTATGAATTTAAGACTTTCTGCTGTTTTAAGGCCGTGATTTGTGGAATTAAGACCTGGAGAAACTCTGCATGGATGTTAAAGGTTCTTCGTGTAGCCAATTAAGAATCTTTATTTTTTTAAAGAGTGTATATTCTATTTCATTAGCTCTTGAACCCCCGTTTTGGAAACCCTATTTTCTTTTCTTTACCCAGTACGTGTGCATGCATGTGGCAGCATCGAGCGCTGATGTTTATCCAGGCGTAATTGGAGCGCCGCTCGATTCTGTTTTACCCTAATCTCCTCTCTGGCAATCTGTAGCTACACATGCCCTGACCCTGATTAACCCCGCACTTGGACTCTACAGAAACACAGTAGTGTGCGCTGGCCAGACCTCCCCCACTAATTTGGACTGACACCAGCATCAGGAACCATCAGTCGCTGCCCCTCCGGTCTGCAAACGAGAAGATGACTTTAAGTCGAACGGGGTTATTTCCAGAAATGGCCTCTAATTGCTTAAGTCTTAAATGATGTGTAATTGTCCTTTTTTCGAGGGGTTAAGGTAATAGAGGTAGGTGAGAAGTGAAAGACTCTAGTCTTCTCCAGCTGTTTAATAACAGGCCAAAGTGAGCAAACCACGGCCGCGAAGTTAGCCAGAGCTCGTGTTGGATGAATATTGAGTTCCTGAGAAGTTTATTTTTGTAAATATCCAAAACAGTGTCGAGATTGTGAGGAAACGCGCGGAGAGGCTTGGCGTCAGTGTGCTGCTGTTTCTGTAAAGTATGTTGCTCACCTCACGCTGGCAACCGGCCGCCAACTTGACACAAATCATTATGTTATAGAACGTTACGCATTCATTTATTAATACGGATATAGCATGTGGAGCATTCGAAGGCTTGCCGAGGCATGCTGCGAAAAAATATCACATTAACGCGAATAAATAAATCAAGTAATGATTGATATTGAATCCTACAGGTAAGAGGAAACAAACTTCCCACCTCCTCAGTCTGAGCATTATCCAGAACCAGGGTCCAAATTTATCACTCGCCAAGCTCCAAATCCGAATAAATAAAATGTTTTTGTCGCCTGTTGGACAGAAACTTTATTAGGATGGTTCACCAAAATAAATAAATAAATAAAAACAAGAATTATTTCATCGTTTACTTCTATGGGACACAAAAGGACACATTTTAAGAATGCACTGGTTATGCAAGCAAAAAACGTTGATATAAGATATGCAAGCAAAATATTTTATTTGATTCAACATAAAATGTATTACACATAAATGTTTAGGTTACAATGGCCTAACATAAACTATGAAACATAAAAGATAATTTGAGAAACATCTCAGTTTTTTTCTTTCGTTCGTGCAATGGAAGTCATTGGTAACCAAAACAGCTTTGTTACCAACAGTCTTCAACATACCTTCTTTTATGTTCCACAAAAGTAAGTAGGCTAAGTCTGCTTATTTACTACTATCTACTTAAATAGTCATATTTGCTTGCATATGACTATTAAAGAAACGACCAGTGCATTCTTCAGAACTTGACCTTTTGTCATCTATTTTGTGGCAAAAGGTCAAGTTTTGAAGAATGCACTGGTCATTTCTTTAATAGTCATATGCAAGAAAATAAATAAATAAATAGAAAGATAATGATTATATATGTAAGCAATGCTATATATATATATGCAAGCTATTATATTATATTATATTTTTGCAGATTAAATTTTTTTTTTTCATTCAAGATTGTTTGATGAATTCAAAAGAGTTCAAAAGAGCTGGCATTTATTTGTCTTTACCATCACTTGTGATCATTTTAATGTGTGTTTGCTGACTAAAAAAGTATCGATTTCTTTAAAAAATAAAAATGAAGGAATTAACAAACAAACAAATAAACAAACACAAAAGGTTAAGTGAAGATTATGTTACTCAATTAATTACATTTAAATAAAATATCCAAGCAAAAAAATATTGTCAGTTGTACATTAAAAATAAGTTAATTGTGAATCCTGTCCAGTATACTTCAAGTCATCAACCAAAACCTATCCACAAGGTATTTGCAGCCTGGGGACAACATGCTAAAGTCATCATCATCCGTACATGAAGCTGATAATAGCCTTTCTCAGCATCTCCCTCATCTCTTTATCCTTTTCTTCATTTGGATGCTTTCGCTGGTTTCTAATCCTTTTTTCCCTTGGCTCAAGACGGCAGGTGAAGCGTCCAAGTGCGTTTCAGGGATGGCTGCCTATTATTCCTCAGCTAAGCGAAGGCATGGGAACGCTCGCTGCTCTCGTCTGCTCCCGGATTTTAGTGCCGCTTATTGATTTTCCAGTCTTAAGGCCAGACTGTGTGGTTTCAGCGCTTCAGTTCTTCATGCATCTCCAGCCGCAGAACTGGAGTTTGCGGTAAAGACCTGGCTGCACGTCTATTATGGGTCAACGTCTTTCTCGTCGCCTTATCCAGAGCTCAAAGGTCTGCTTTGTGCTCAACTGTTTCAGACAAGGCACATTTTTTGCAATCAGAGTGTATATTTACCGTCATTATCAATGCATTTACCTGTGATTGGATACAATGCATGGACGCAGAGAGACAAAAAGAGAGAATGAGAGTAGCATACGGCGCTGTAGCACATGCAGTGGGTCCCTGCTTTAAATCAAGTGGCCTGACGTCTCTCTCAGTGGCTAATTATAGCAGAATGGCCAGGCTTTGATTGTAGGAAGTGCTGAGGGATGCTCTCTCTGATCAATCAAAGTCCTGACAGGCCTGTCCTATTAAGCCGTTCCTCTGAATCCCGATCCGTCATTCTGCGGAGCACGGCCACTGCATTATACTCAAGCACAGATAAGGCTCATTTAGTTCTTATTGGTGTTGCACATCATTGATTTCTTTGATATTTAGTCTCAATAGTTGATGGTTTCCTCTACTCTCGGCCCGTCGCTCAGTGCTTTTCCTCAGGCTCATGCTTCTATGTTAATCAGAGGCCACAAAGCTTTAACTATCTTCGTAATTAAGATTTTTGAAATGGTTTTGAAGGAAGTCTCTTCTGCTGCTAATAATATTTCGAAATATTATTACAATTGAAAATAGCTGTTTAATGTATTTTAAAATGTAATGTATTTCTGTGATCAAAGCTGTATTTTCAGCATCATTGCTCCAGTCTTCAGTGTCACATGATCTTCAGAAATCAGTATAATATTTGCTGATCAATCATCATCAGTTATTATTAGTGCTTAGTTACTAATCATGGTTATTATTACCGATGCTGAAAACAGCTTTTGCTGCTTCATGTTTTTGTGGAAACTGTGATACATTTAGTTTTTCAAGATCCTTTGATGAATAGAAAGCTCAAAAGAACAGCATTTATTCGAAAGAGAAATCATTTGTAAGGTTAAAAGTGTCTTTACTGTCACTTTTGATCAATTCAATGTGACTTTGCGGAATAAAAGTATGCATTTCTTAAAAAAAAAAAAAAAAAGTTTGTTCCCCAAAAAATTCCGTCAAATTTACTGTAAAAAACTGGCAGCTGTGGAAAAAATAAAAAATATGGTAGCAACATTTTTAGTTTTACGGTTTCAACTTAAATTTACAGTTAAATACCGTAAAGTTCATTAACTGATATAATGTTAATATACCAACCTATTGAAGTCTGTTTTGCACCTTTGTAATGTACTGATAGCCACCAAATGAATTCTGGGAATGTCAATTTACAGTTATTTACTGTAAATTATACAGTCTTTTTCACTCTAAAAAACAGTATACTACCGTAAAATTACATGTAATGTCCAATACAGTTTTTCACCGTATATAGTAGGGGAACTTACCGTTAACCATTTAACAGGTTTTTACTGTAGCATTTTTACAGTCTTTTACCGTTAAATTCACGGTCGTTTTTTACAGCGTATCACTGTTTCCACAAAAATAGTAAGCATAACAATCTGTTTTCAACATTGATAATAAGAATAAATGTTTCACAATTATACTCTCTTACTTAATTTATATATACATACAGTATTTTATTTATTTGGTTATTTAGCTAGTTCGTTAGTTTTGGACCCCATTGACTTTTACTGGACAAACACAGTTGAAACATTCTTAAAAATATCTACTTTTTGTTCCACAGAGCAGAAGGTTTAAACGACATGAGGGCGAGTAAATGATGAACAGAACTTTCGTTTTTTGGGTAAACTGTCCCTTTGACTCTCATACTCCATTGCTAATCTAAACACTCAGTATGCTTTAATACAGTTAAAAATGGACTTTTATCTGCTGTGCTGTATTTGACTGTGACACAGCACCTTTAAAGCATGGTGCAAGAACCTCAAACATGATTGTGCATGTCCTGCAGCAAATAACTTGCTCACATCTTTGCTATGTCAAAGGGGTTTTCCAAGCACAAACACTGGCCTGCGCTGTAAATCACTATTTAATGGTCTACTATCAATACGGCCGTGCAGCTGATTTCAGCTAGTATTTGTTTGCCTTAAAGCTTTCCTGGCATAAATGCAAACAACAAGGACCGATAATGATGACAGATTTGTCATCAAGACATTACCTGAGAGATTACCCACATACTGACGGATGACTTTACATCAACACCTGCACATCTAGCATTCCCTGAGCTCACACGGAGAAACGTGCTGACAGAAAAATGTCATCACGAGAAGCTGAGGGCCAAAGGGTCACGACCAATCTAAATTAAATTTATTTGTGGGTTGAACCCGTATTTTTAATCGCCAGGTCTGATTGTGGGTTTGCATTGCATTGCACTAAAGAATGCTTAGTGGACTGTAATGAATTAATTCTCCTTTACTGTCGAGTGTTTTATTACACACCTATTTTAATATATTTTTAGTTTGCAAATTATTTGCAACTGGTGTGAAATAGTTCAATAAGCTAATTAAGTCCCTCCATAGAAGGAAGACATAAATCCAACTGGACGTTTTGGCCCAAAATAGTTTGTTGACAAACAAGATTTAATGTGAATTCTTAGAGCGACAGGGTCAGAAAAACAGCAGCAGCTTGAGAGTGGGCTGCGAGGGCGCTGCGGTTTTCCATGGGGTGTGTTGACACACTTGTAGCCGGGTGTTTCATCAGCTCACGCTCCAGCACAAACACACACACGTGTGGTCTCACTCTAAACATGTCAACGCTGGACGCATGCAACGCACACAACGCCTCAGTGAGCCGCAGCTGAAGCCTTACGTTCAGAGCCGTAATTCTGCAGCATTATCTGCAGTATTTGCATTTTTGGCTGAATTGCTCGTGTGGTTGCAAACCAAAATGACAATTTGAAACGCCTCGCTTGCACCATGTGCCTCTCAAAGATATCTCAAATCTGTGACTGAATCTACACTGTGTGTATGCCAGCATCTCCATTATTACTGTAGTTGCTTTTTTCATTCATTCATTTTTAAGTTTTTCATGTTTCACTCAATCAGTTCAAATGATTTGCTTGCATCATCACTCAAAAACATTCACAGGCCTGTTTCATGTCACAAACAAACAAACAAACAAACAAACAAACAAATATTAACTGAAATATAATAAAACATAAATAAAAAACCTTTAAATGATTTTATTTCAACACAAACTGTAAAAGTACTAAATATTTAATTAACCTTAAAATGCAAACATACAATTACGTTTTGTATATTGTATTTTAATATTGATTTTTTTGTTTTGCAAAACAAAAAAAAGAAATTGATTTGACTAAATAAACCAGATGAAACATCTGTGCTCATCATATTTTCATACTTGTGAGTAATAATAATAATAATAATAATAAACACATTAAAATCACTCCACAATGTAACTTAATTATATTGCCAGCATATGGTTCTGAATATATTGTGGACATTTGATATCCCCACACTAATCAGCATACTATTATTTTATAGTGCGAACGAGTTTCTCCCATACTAACAAACAAACAACAAATAAACTCTATAAACTGCAGTAACTCTGATCGATTAAAATAACCTAAAAATACCTGTGAGGCTGAAACACGGCACAGCTGAAGACTGACTGTGCCGATATCCCCTGGTGTTCGGCTTAGCTGCTGGCAGAAGAGGGTTAAGCTGGATTTAACCGGAGAAAGAGTCCGGTATCTCGGCTTAATCTGCTGTCTTTATCCTCTCACTGCCTGGTTTTCAGCTGGGCTTACTTAGACCCTACTTAGTGTAAAACTAGACAGGACTTTTGGTTTATGCTTAAGGCATGTTCACGCAGTGGGATATTGGTTTGCAGTCATAAAACCATAATAAACTATTTCACAAAACACATTTGCGGTTTGTTAAAATGATAGCAAAACGTCCTCCTCCCAGGCACGTAACATATCTGATCTAGAATCTGTAGCTCTTTCAGATGGGCTAGTATGAGCAGTGCCTACATCTTCATCATGATGTGACCAAAGAGAAGGTGAAAGGCTTTGGTGGGGTTGTTTGGTGTCTGTAAACAAGGCCTTTCTGTGTTGGTGCCCATGACGGCTCATTCAGGTTGACCTGGCCTCTGCCGTTGTCCTGAGTCTGGCATTAAGAGGAGGCGGAGAGCTCCTGACCCCAACCGTGACCTTTCACCCTCAGGTCATCTCTACAGAGGAACTGATCACAGCACCAACCGCTGCCAAAGCCTCAGATCTTCAGCCACATGTTCATCTCATCCGGGAAGCACCTGAGGATTCTGCTGTCTTGGGTTTTTTGGGTCGGTTATGACAGATTTGACAAACTTTGATAGATTTTATTTTACATCTACACTAAAAGCACAGATTCCAGAATTGCCCCATGACTGATTTCAGATTACAGGAGACTCTTAAACTTGTTTTATTTTAGCTAGTTGCCAAGGTAGCATTTCTCATTTTTACCAAAATAACTACAACTAAAAATGAAATAAAATGTAATAAAAAAACTATACAGACATTTAAAAAAAATTACTAAAATTAAAAAGTTTTTAAATAAAATTGAAATGGCGAAAGAAGAGAAAGAAAGAAATAGTAATAATAATAACTGATTGTTTTTTTTTCTCTATATGAGTTTTAATGTTTTTTTGTTTAACTAGACATCATTTTGTACACACATGGATGGATGCAACAAATAATTGAGTTTTTAATAATTGAAACTGAATGAAATCAAACAACCATCCCAAGAACAATTTTTAATTCTCATACTTGCTATACTACTACTAATAATAATACCATTATTAAAATCACTTCACAGTGTTACTTAATGACTTGCTGTTAACAACTTTGGTACACTCTTGGATTTAAAATTCTTGAATTATTTGAAATTGAAAAAAATGATGATGTGATATGTTATCTGATTGACCAAAAAATAGCCTTCTTTGCCAATTCAGAGCAAATACATAATTATTGAGATATTATTGTAGCCAAAAAAATCAAGATTGAGAACTTTTATAAAATCACCATTATGACAGACTTTGTATACATCGTAAGAAGATAAGCCACTGTCTGTTGCTCATAAATATTCTGTCACCCACACATTGCAAAATATATTTAACACAATATTTTCCTTTTGGGAGTAAACCAGATTTTTTTCACTTCATTTAAATTTATAAGAATCAACCGAATGGAAATCTTTTTTTCTCCTCGGTGGGGGCAGTTTTATGGCTACAAAAACAGAATTTGTGGTTTCAACGGTTGAGGTTTGATGCAAAAGGCTGTGGAACCTTTTATGCAACCTGGCGTCCAGGAGCCTTAAATAAATATTTGGCTTTCCACCCTTTTGAGCCTTTTAGCCTCTGCTAAGGGAAAAGACTGAGCTCAAGAAAAAAAAAATCAAGGTCAAATGTCCTGTGCGGGCCAGCTGCCAGGTCTATTTCATAACTACTAACACACGCACGTATAACACCCACCAGGAAAAAAACACTCACATATGCACGCACACACACACTGGACACGCTTTATATGAAGATAAAAAAACGCGAGCGTGACCACGCGACTGTAGGGGGCAGATCTCAGATTAGATTAATGACTGGCCTGAGTGGGTACTGCGTGTCGCTTCGCTGGGCTGTTTTATCCCAATGCATTATTGTGACTTTGTTGCTCATGCATAGACAGGCCTCCCCACTGACAGCGTGTTAAGTGGCCTCTGGGATCAGATAGAATCGGCCGCGACCGCTCACCACAGCCCAAGCATTGTTCCCAGACATGTTTTGCTTCCATTGGGTCATACGGTGCTGGTAGCACGTTGAGGTGTTGTTGCCTCATGAGTGATTTCAGATTATGTGTGACACCAAGAAGAAACAGCAATGGCTTCTTGTTTAGAAGCGCTTTAAGTCACTCAAGTGTTTATGGTTTGCTTTTGGCGATTTTTATGTGGTTATATATGGTAGTCGCTAACAGAGCAACACATGGTGGACTGTAGGTCACGTCCTTCTTTGAACGGCACGTGTAATTTACAAGGCCACACAGAATCACAAATTGCCATTTCATGAAGTTATACACATCCCCTACTCATTTTATAAGTGTAATATTTTAAATTGGATTATAAAAAATTATGCATTTTGGGAAACCATTTGGCCAACCAGCTAACACCCGTTTAGCCCATCTGGGAGTCCAGTTTAAACCAGATCACCACGATTTTAGCTGGTTTAAGCTACTTTTCCCACCCAGAAGGCCTGTTGATGTCCCTGGTACTTCACATCTACAGGATCAAGGTTTGAGATGTTCAGACATCTGAGGATTTAGCAGGTCAGGGGTCGAGTCTGACGAGTCTCTCTCATCTCTTTACTGATACTGATCTGCTGGCTGGATTATTTGACTCTTAGCATGGCTTTCGATGCAGTTAACTGATTCGATTTAGCGCACACCCCTAGAGTTAATATTAATGTCCACTAATTGAGACTCATTTGAATGTTCAAGGTAAATAATATACCTAGTAATATTCAGTAATATTATCGATTTAACTGCACTAACACTTGCATGAGAATAAAAATGAATTTGCTGAATAGTGACACTATTGCCTTCTGCTTTATAACACAATGAAATTAATTGTATAACTGATGAACTTTACAAATTTGACACTGTTAATGAACTGAACTGAATCAAAACTGAACTAAATTGCGCTAATGACACTATTGTCTTCTGCTTTGTAATTGCATTCATTTTATCAATAATGAACTTTGCAACTTTAACACTTGTTATTTTTTGTAGAGCTGCTTTACAGCTAAAATTGAATTTGTTTCATAATTGATCAACTTTGCAAAATTGACACTGTTGTTGAAGTGAATTGAATCAACACTGAACTGAACTGAGCTGAATAATGACAACAACGTGTTCTGTTAAGCTGTTTTCAGATAAAATTGAATTTATTTAATAATTGATGAACTTTTCAAAACTGACACTCTTCTTGAACTGAATTGAATCAGCATTGGACTTTGAGTCGAATATTGACACTGCTGACTTCTGTAAAACTGCTTTACAACTCAAATTAAATTTGTTTCATAATTGATCAAATTGACACTCTTCTTGAAATGAACTGAATCAACTTTGAACTTAATTGTGCAGCATAATGACACTGTTGTCTTCTGTAGAGCTGCTTTACAGCTGAAATAAAATTAGTTTCAGAATTTATAAACTTTAAATTAAAATTGACACACTTCTTGAACTGAATTGAATCAGCATTGGACTTTGAGGCCAATAATGACATTGCTGACTTCCGTATAGCTGCTTCACAACTGAAATTTAATTTGTTTCATTTGTTTCAATTGATTAACTTTGCAAAATTGACACTGTAAGTGAATTGAATCAACACTGAACTGAGCCGAATCATGACACTGTTGTCTTCTGTAGAGCTGTTTTACACCAGAAATTGAACGT
Source organism: Sinocyclocheilus grahami (assembly GCF_001515645.1). Classification (NCBI taxonomy): domain Eukaryota; kingdom Metazoa; phylum Chordata; class Actinopteri; order Cypriniformes; family Cyprinidae; genus Sinocyclocheilus; species Sinocyclocheilus grahami. The sequence goes on from NW_015505385.1 coordinate 1,065,760, forward strand.
GTTACATAATTGATTAATTTTGCAACATTTATTCAGACATTTTCATGTTTTATTAAATTGGAAACTATCTGTATTGTATAAAGTGCTATAGTAATAAATGTGAGAGTTTTTTGTTCACTCGCTCAACTCTTTATGACGCTCTCTGTCCCTCCAGTGGGGTCTCATTGCTCATTAATATCCAGGGTAAATGAGCTGCGACTGTCCCTGGCTGGACTCAAGGTGAAGATGTATGGACAGTCCCCTCATCCACTCCCTTCCAGCTCCTCTAAGAAGAACCACGAGCCTCTGTGGCAGAACGTCTGCTTTGTACGTCTTCTGCAGACCTGCAGGGTCACATGGTTCACCTCGGTGAGCCTGGAGACGCGGCGCTAGCGAGATTTACACTTGCATAACTGCAGATTTAAGAAGTCGTATTTATATCAGAGTTAAAACCTGTAAAAATGCCGTGGGGTAAGAAGCTTGGTCAGTTCGGCTCCTGAGCATGAGGCGATTACCTCGATTTCCTATGCAAAACAGCAATAACTTTCCTCCTGTCGAAGCCACACAAACGAAGGTCAACAAACCCGCTGACCACTCTGACATCAGCACGGGCCACCTTGAAGCATTGCCGCGAGCTATCAAACACCTATCAACATCTTTTTATCAAGTCCTCCTGATGCTTATGCATCATTTTATTGATTGCATGAAGGTGCAACACTTATTTTATAGAATTAAAAATAAGCAAATTATTGTTTTGCTATTTCGATCACGGTCCTATTTATTCCACGAGCAATTTAAACGCAGCAACACCACCCTCCTAAATAAACCTCCTCCTGCCCTCAGCAAACAAATAGGCTTGGCGGGGAAGGTCCGGTGGTTTAGATGGTGTTAGACCAGGATGGAAGAATTCTTTTGAAATCTGGGTGGGTGACATCACAGTGGAGTCAGCTGTCTTAACCGTGGCTTGTGTACTGCAAACACATACCAGCTTCATCACTGTGTCTGTCACGCGACTCTGTTCCCCTTTCGGGCTCTGTCTTTACATTTATGTTGAAAGATGAAGCTCGCGATTATGGTAAGGGGCGTTACATTTCCGACGAGTGCTTGCGGTGTTCGGCCAATCACAATGCACTGGGTCAGCTGGCCAATCAGAGCAGACTGCGCTTGTCGGAAGGAGGGACTTTGTAGAAAACGAAGCGTTTGAGAGAGGCGGGGCATAGAGGACCTACAATAATGTACAGTATTTGAACAATAATGTGTTTTTTGAACATTAAAGCATGTCAACATATTGTTACACCAAATACACAAAATAATGATCTTTAAAAAAGCATCATATGACCCCTTTAAGAAATTATAGTCTTGGTTTCTAAATGTCATTTGAATTACAGTGCTTCCAAGCTTTAAATTCACAGCACAAACCTTGATCATCCTTGCTGCAAGTGAATCTGTATCAAACATAGTCTAGATGTGTTTGCTTAACTTTCATAGTTTTATACACGGTTTTCCACTTCACATGAAGGTGTCCATGTTGGCATCTGTCTAAAAACCTACATTTCCATACTCTCACATGATCTGATGCAGAATCCACATGATCATGCATTCAAGTGTAGCTACTATTTAATCTGATAATGAACATCAAAGTGATATTTTGACAGATTCATGTGGCCCACAGTTTTAATCCAGTCGAATGTGGATGTAATTTTCTCTGACAGATGCATTTCTCAGCTCCAGCCAACAAGCTGAACAGAAAAATGAAGCAATCTCCGGCTGAAGCTGAACTGCTCTCCATTTATTTTGCCTTTCGTACTTCTTGTACGGTGGATTAAGGAAGTCAATATTTAGTCAGTGGTAAGACAGAGCCTGTATCTTGTGGAGGATGTACTTCATGTTTAATCAAATATAATTGGTGACAAAAAGTGTATAATGTATGCTCAATATGACTAAATTGGCCAAAAACACTTTCTTTATCTTTTGTTAAAGGGATGCTTCTCCCCAATAATGCAAATTCTGTCAACATTTACACACCCTCATGTTATTATTATTATTATTTAAATGACAAAAATATGTGTATTTTTCAAGCATTTATTTATTTACTTCACAAATAAGTTCTGCCAAAAAAGTCACAGTTTGTCATGTACTCATAATAATATAATGTTTATTATTATTATTAGTATTATTATTATTAGTATTATTCAAGTACTTGCAGTATTTATTTCTTTATTTAATTTGTTTACTTTATTTATATATAAAGCTATTTAACTTTTGTCTTAAAACTATTATGAAATATTAATTCATAATTATTGTAACATTTTGGGGCCAAATTTTATATGATGAACTAACCTTCTCTTGTCATAAAAAGGTAAGATTTTGTGATATTTTAAGAGACTTATTGACCTTAACACACAGTTATGAGGGTCTGCAGGGGTCCGTAAAGGATTTTGTTCTCTTGAACACATGAAATGGAAATGCTGATTTATGTGCATATTTTGCTATACATCTCCTTTTTTATTCCACTGAATTTTGATACATTGTAAGTTGATTTTGTTGTAAATGCAGAACGAGGCTTCATCAGACACTCGCGAAATGAACATGACCATGCTCTTCGATCATGGGCACAAGCAACATCTCTCGGTCAGAGCATCTCATTGTCATCCCCGAGCACATGCATGTGAATTTAGTGCCTTAACCTCGCACCCTTGGCTCTGTAGCACTCACAGACGGCTGTCTGCGTTTTCTTCATTTGTTAGAGTCCGGACAGGAAGCTGATGACTTCAGTTGTTGTGATGCATGCATAATGAACCAGCGTGCACAATGGCCCACCTGTGACCAACAAAGATGCACTCTTCTTTGGCTTGGAGGTGCCCTCTCCAGCCCATTGTCCCGCTCTACAGATTCGACCCAGCTGCGTGGGCTTCCAGCCTCCATGGGTATTCATGTGGCCAAGAGTCAGAGCGTCAGTGAAAGGCGAAAACCGTGATTGTGCTCCCTCCCCCACCAGCCATCACTGCTCCCCAAGAAAGAGCTCTTTATCTGGGCCTGAAATCAGGGCCAACCAGCTGTGTACAAATGTGTGGAGCTTGCGTTTTTAGGGAACTCAGCTGTTGTTTTGTACTGAAAGACGAGCTTCCATCACACTTGCTGAAAACACTAAACGATATTGGATGTTCTCTGGAAAGGATCCACGGTTTTTCGCAAAGCCTGCGAGGCGAGCGCACATGAGCCGTCTCTGTAAATCTGGGAGATTTCAAAGCCATCGTGGCATGTCAAAAATCAGGCAGGTTTGGTTCAGAAACTGAGAATGTAAGGTTCCTGCTAGATTACTAGACTACACAGAACAAGTCCAAATTGTTAAAGGAACCGTCTAAAATTCCCTTGTGAAAGTCATGTCGCTTATAATGTACTGCAGGGATGATGTATTATAGGCCGAAGCCCGGAAACAAGCATTTTAGGACTTCCAGTTCCATTGTCCTGAAGTCAGTTTTATTTCTTTATTTTTTCAATTTTAGTTAAATGCCTGAAGTACATTTGCATAAAAGTTATGCATTTGGCACATGCTTTTATCCAAAGCAACTTACATTGTGTTTTATCACTTCATGCATTCCCATACTGCATGGTTAATATCAATGAATTGAATTTACCTGACTAAATATCGAGTAATCTCCTAATAAAATAAAAGCACAGCATCAGGCTCTGGCAGTGTGGATAGTGTTGTCGATTATGGTGGGAGTGATCTAGTTTGCTTGCAGCGTTGATTGTGTGCAACAGGTGGATTGTGACGACAGTGTTGCGGAGTTTCCCAATAACTTCCATTGGGATAAATGAATGTGTGAATAAGATTAGTTTGCAAGTAAGAAAGATTCTTTTCTCCATGAAGTTGCGTTTGTGCAGTGACATTGTAAAAATAGACTACACATGATTTACTAAAAATATTTTTTCCTTATTACTTTTAAGGAGGATTTTGCAAATTTCTACAACAACATTATCATTATTTTAGTACAATTTTCAATAAGCATAGAGCGATTATAGCCAGTTTCTTTAACAGTTTGGACTTGTTCTATATATTACTTGATAGGTCAAATAGGTCCAAATAATGTCAAATTGTCCAATTACACATTAAACGTTCTTTTTGTAGGTTTATTCTAAACATCCTGTTCATTTTGTTTATGCATACATACAGTTTAATTTACAACATCAATATCATTATTTTAGTCATCTTTATATAGATATACAGATTATATATACAGTATACACACACAGACACACACACAGACACACACACACACACACACACACACACACACACAGACACACACACACACATAATATATATATTATATATATTAGCATGGTTTAATTAGGTGCTATATTAAGTAAAATCTAAGTATTGCCAAGTAAGCTTTGACCAAATAAAAATTACTCAAACTTTTACTGGCCAAGCTAATTTTTTTTGTTAAATTTACTTAACTTAGGTAAGTAGATTCGGCTTAATACTATATGTGAAATTATATATTATGTAATATTTACTTAATTTCTTTTTGAATGTTAAACTCAATAATAAGTAGATTGTACAGAACAATTGCAGTAAAATATACTTAAAATGTGTTAGTGCAAATTGTTACGAAGATTTTTTTTAAGTAAATCCTACAAGTTATTTTTTTTCAGTGTACTTTCTCAATCACTGAATGAACTAACAATGGAAAAATACAAAATCAATCAATTTAGTTTAATCCTTTAATATATAGTTCACTTGAAGTGTTGTCTGACACTTTATACAATATATATATATTGTATAAAAGTGGAAATGTTTCATAGTTGTTGTTTTTTTTCTTTTGTATAATATATATATTATATATATTAGCATGGTTTAATTAGGTGCAATATTAAGTAAAATCTAAGTATTGCCAAGTAAGCTTTGACCAAATAAAAATTACTCAAACTTTTACTGGCCAAGCTAATTTTCTTTGTTAAATTTACTTAACTTAGGTAAGTAGATTCGGCTTAATACTATATGTGAAATTATATATTATGTAATATTTACTTAATTTCTTTTTGAATGTTAAATTCAATAATAAGTAGATTGTACAGAACAATTGCAGTAAAATATACTTAAAATGTGTTAGTGCAAATTGTTACGAAGATTTTTTTTAAGTAAATCCTACAAGTTATTTTTTCAATTTTTCTCAATCACTGAATGAACTAACAATGGAAAAATACAAAATCAATCAATTTAGTTTAATCCTTTAATATATAGTTCACTTGAAGTGTTGTCTGACACTTTATACAATATATATATATTGTATAAAAGTGGAAATGTTTCATAGTTGTTGTTTTTTTTCTTTTGTAGCCAACACTTGCACAGAAACAGACTTTCAACAATAAACCTACTCTGAGAAACATACACTGGACTAAAAAGTGTGTATATATACAGATATACATAAACACATTATGCTGGTCTGAATACCATCTGAACCAAATTTTTTTCCCCCTGGAGTTTGTGTATGATATTAAACATGTGGCAATGGTTAGAAAGGTGGAAAACAAGCTGAAATAGGCAACTCAATCCCGGACGGACCATTTATCAGACTGGCCGCCGTTTTCCTTTTCTTCATGCTGACAAAGTCCAGCATCTCACCTTCCAAATGAAAGCGAGTAATAGGGCCAGCGGAGGCGAGCGATCAGAGCTTTCAACACGCGCCTCACACACAGATGAAACATAGCGTGCGGGGCAGATCCTTCACTAATTGTACTTTGTCTTGTGTCCTGAACGCTGCAGATTCTGTCATTATTAGATGAGCGTTTTACAGTGACAGGCCCCACCAGAGTCCAATTGCTGAAGTTTAATGATTATCCTTTTACTTCTGAGGGTCTGTCTCTCATGACAATATACAGTGATCTGCTTAAACTCATCCACAGAGAAAACCAAAGCCAGTCTTTCCAGGCCTGTGTGGGTAGTTAGGGTTAATAAGAAAGCCCTGCATCAAGTACAATGTTTCATAGTTAGAGATGTTCCAATTCACGCTTCAATTAGCAGCTTTCTATAATGATAATAAGCCGTTTAAAGGGTTCACATGAACTCACTTGTTATGTAATCTTAAACTGTTGCACTGTTACATAATTATCGGAAAGATTCATTCAAGTTTCTACAATAGGATATAGAACTTTACAATAAGGTCCCATTAGTTAATGCTTTAACTAATCTTAACTAAAATGTAATTTATTACAGTATTTATTAATCTTTGTCAATGTTAGTTCATAAAAAAAACTATTCATTGTTACTTCAATCCATGAAGTAATGTTAACATACACAACTTTTGATTTTAATATATATTTTTAAATAAAATATTCAATGTCATATTTTCAAAACAAGTAAAATACAACGGCATATATTCAGACAACACTTCAAGTGAACTATATATTAAAGGATTAAACTAAATTGATTGATTTTGTATTTTTCCATTGTAAGTTCATTCAGTGATTGAGAAAGTACACTGAAAAAAAGTAAATTTTACTGCAATTGTCCTGTACAATCTACTTATAATTGAGTTTAACATTCAAAAATAAATTAAGTAAATATTACATAATTATATATAATTTCACATATAGTATTAAGTCGAATCTACTTACCTAAGTTAAGTAAATTTAACAAAGAAAATTAGCTTGGCCAGTAAAAGTTTGAGTCATTTTTATTTAGTCAAAGCTTACTTGGCAATACTTAGATTTTACTTAATATTGCACCTAATTAAACCATGCTTTTAAAATGTATATGTCATAGATATCATGTAGACACTGTACATAATTACTAATGCGGCAATCCGAAAACACAGAGACTTCAATACTTGGTACACAATACACAATGACGGTAACATTCTGTGGTTCATTTTTGAGTATGAATGTGTCATTTTGAGTAGAAAGTGAACTCCAGATGTAATAAATCGCAAGTAACTAAACCTAACAACAAAAGCAAGGATAAAACAATGTAAATATGGCTGGAAAACAGGGAAAAAAATCTACCTTATTAATTATTCATGCCCCAGTGCATGATGGGAACGCCAGTATCGGAAAAACTAAGTAGGTTTTACTTAATTCTATAAGGTTTATATTTACGCTTTAACCAACTTAAATACCAATATAGAATTTACTTTGTTTTTTTTGTTATTATTGCCTGAACTTACTTTTTCCATGTAGAAATTACATTTGTTTTTCTGTAGTATTTACTTCGCAAGATAAGATTTTTTTTTCTTACAGTGCATTATTATTATTATTATTTTATTTAGTGGTGTGAAATCAAAAATTCATGATTTATATTTAGCAATTTGAACAAACCTTCATTAAAGCTATAGCCATTTTTTTTTCTTGAGACATTTTGTAGTATACTCTTTGAAAGTCTCTTCACATCCTGATAGCAATCGATAATTAAAATGTTCTGAATATAAAAACATAAATCTTCTGTGGACGGCTCGGGGCCTTAAAATGTTCATCCAATCGTTGCATTCGGTCCAGCTGCAGTGATAGGATGTCCTAGCTGTCTGTCAACCTTTGTATTTGCATACCTCAGCCAATAGCGAGAGTTTAAGGCGGGGCTAATGTAGCAGAACCAGAGGGTGTTTATCCAGTGTGGGAAAACAAATTCAGATTTTGTTACAAAATGCAAGCCAAAATTCAAAGACTTTCAAAAATACACAAAATAACGGCAGTGTTTGCAAAAGTTGAAAGTTTGAAAACATGCTTTATTTTTGTAGTTCTGCTAGGTTCTGCCTTAGCTTTAATATAGAGTTAGTATAGCACAAAGACTTGATATTATTTGCAAGTAAGGTTTTCTGCTCAAACAAAACTCAGAAATGCAATGCAAAACAATAACTGTTTCTTCGTTTACCGGCATTCAGTGCATCCTGGTACATATTTTTGGTTTCCTGGAGAACATTGACATTACATTAGCATTTGACACTTTTATCTAAAGCAACTAGTATTGTATTGCAGGCATATCCTTTATTATTTCATGCATTGCCTGGGAATCAAACCTGTGAGCTAGGCATTGCTAACACCTTGAACAGGAATGGACTGGTTAAGCATGCACTAACTTAATTGTGTAGCCGCCTGCATATCAGGCTGAATTTTGCAGTTTTTGAATGCTTTTTCCATTTTTGTGTGTAATGTGCATCAGACGGTCCGTGGGCGTGCTGTCTGAGACTGTGCCCCGTCTCCTCTCTCAGCTTTTGTGGAAGTATGCATTTGAGTTTGGAACCAAGCCTGGGAATACCAGAATGATTGGTGCATTTGTGCAAAACGTGAAAATACAAATCGTTTGATTTGATTTGAAGCCCCATGTACAGTAATCGCAAAGTCCTCTTGGTGAGAATTTGACAAACCCTCACTAAATGCATAATGCATGCTGGACTACTCAGTTTTGTTAACGAGGCTTCATTCTGAATAAGCATACCTCTATGTAAGTGCTAATATTTGTTCCAGATTTCATAATTATATCAATTTCGTCTGGACTAAATGCAGACTTTAACACTCAGATGGGTCTTTTGACTGAACTCAATGGGACACCTTTTTAAGTTCACTGCACCCCTATAATAGGGAAGTCTGTATGTCTGCAGACTCTTGGAGCGGAGACAAAACCTGCATGAGGTGAGAAAAGAAAAGAGAGAGAGAGAAAAAGCCAATTAAGCCAATTAGGGATAATGATTTGGAAAATATAAATCACTGTGCAATGAAAAAAAAAAAATATATATATATTAGACATACTGATGTGTTTTGTGGTCACTCACTACACACACACACACACACACACACACACACGCTAATAAATAATAAAGAAACATAAATAATTAGGGAAAAAAATCAAGTCACACATGAGATCAGTAATGTTATGACATGACAACAGTCAAGTAAGTCTTTCAGGCTTCTGTGTTAAAATGTTGTAGAAAAAATACATTAAGGCAGGAAAAATTATATATATAAATATTCTTTTTTTATAAGAAATTACAGAAAATAATGCTGTTAAAACTTGGTTTTATTTAAGACTTTTTTGGCTGCAACTATGGAACCAGTGCTAAGAATCTTTTCTACAGAAAACCAAATCAAGCATTGGCAGAAAATAAATACAGTAGAACAAAGGGACAAATTATATAAATAGTGCTTTTCAGGTCTACGTCTAAAAGAAGTTTTCAGGTTCAGAAATCAAAAATGCTTCTCTCATTGTAATTGCATGAAAAAGTGTAACCAGCGCTTTGTTAAAACTTAATCTTTTGTGCTGCACAGAAGAAAATCACATGTCACAAGTGAATAATGTCAGAATTTTCATTTTTTGGTGAACTAATCCTTTAATGCTCAGTAGGCCTTAGCAGACTATGCACTGACGCTTTATATTACTCACGATACAGGCAGGAATTAAAACAGAAGGAATACCTTTATCACAATGACAACTTTGACTGAAGCTCTTGAACTTGGTCTCCTAAATCTACGCTTTTTATATTCAGCGTCAAACTCCCCAATATATGGAGGAGACAGATGTCCACTCATTACAACTTCTCTTGACATTTCCTCCCATGGTCCAAAAAGCCTCACTGGAGAGTCATTAGAAACAAGGGTCTGTTTAGTCTCCAGCAAACATCCCCCTCTGATCTGCTGTCAGCTGCATTATGAAGAGCATCATCAGTCACCGAGGACACACCTACACACACATTCATGAAAACAGAGTCGAACCACTGACAACATGCTTACATGCGTTTCTGCCATATGGTTCCTTTCGGTTCCTGTTTTCATGACTGTAATTGTATTGAGATGCAATTACACCCTGATTAGTTTACAGTTTTTGGAGACTGAGGGGCGAATTCACTTTTGCATATGGTATTTCAAGTTGTTCACACGCAATCTAATGTAACCAGGCACTATCAGCACTGATATAGTGCAGCAGCATGCATATTTATATTAAGTCATTGTCATTATTCTGAGTGCAAGCATGCATCCTTTCTAAATGTTCATCTTTATAGTTTGGAACTTATTTTCAGAAGTAAGGGTATTTGCACATACAGATAAACAGATATTTTGTTGAAAAAGTGACATTTCTATACATTTCATAGACATGCATTTGTAAGCATTTTCTTTACAGTCACAAGTGAATTATGCCAAATTGTGCTACATGATACATGATTAATCTATTTGTGATTAATGCGGTTTCAATTTAATAACTCATCAAAAATGTAATATCGTGTAACCATTAATACATTTTCACCTTCTTTTCACCATCGGACTTTGATTCGGTGGTCAAATAAATATTTAAATATTTTAAAAAATGTAATTTCTAAAAAAAAAAAAAATTTAATATCATGCCAAACTACTTAATAAGGAATTATTTTTTAAGAATGTCATTCTTTTAATCACCTTGACATTCTTAACACACACACACACTCACTCACTCTCACTCTCTCACACACACACACACACACACACACACACACACTC
>NW_015505385.1:1076300-1081506 GCF_001515645.1 Sinocyclocheilus grahami
ACACACACACACACTCACTCTCTCACACACACACACACACACACACACCAAAAATGATACATATATAAATATAATATAAAATACACATATAAATTATTATTATTGTTTTTTTTATATATATATATATATGAATAGTTATGGGGGGAAAATATGTGCATCGTGTTACTGATGTCAAGATATCAAATGAAAATAAAAACCAGCATCAGTAGGCGTATTTCATTCTTAGTGAATTCCCCTTTAAATCAGAGGCCTACATCAGTGATGCTAAATAAAGCAGCTTTCACTGTTCAGAAGAAGTGATGTAGCGTGCAACAAAACCACCCTGAAGATCTCACTCATTACACTCGGCATGATGTGTGTCTCAGCGATGCTAGTCACTCTTCCACCGCAAACTTCCTCTGTTTACACTTACAAACACAAAAGTACAGCGCTAGCGTTCCTCACCTTCGCTCTGTGTAGTTTAACGGCGCTGTTACCCATTCAGTCGACAGTCTCTCACTTCAGAGGAGGGCAGGAGGTCTGCAGGCACACAACAAAGAGAAGACTGCTTTCTGTCTCTTTGCAGGTTGTCACAATCTTGCTACATTCTGACCGGACGTCCCAACAGGGAGCCGCCTCTGCTTTCAATAAGCAAAGCCCACTTAGCATTTGGACTGTTATTGCTGTCATAAAAATAACAGAGTTTTCATGTTTAGACGGTGAGTTGCAAGACATTTCGAGGGGGTTTTACTTCGAATGTTGGAACAAATAAACTTGCCAAGACTGTAAAGTTAAACCAGCTGTTGAAAGAGAGTTTTCACTACGATAAGACGGTCATTAATTGTAGAATCCCAAATGAAAAGAAAAATCACAGTTGAGATCTTGTTTATGTCTCAGTTGCTTCTCAGTCTTGTGCATTTCAGATGTTTTACTTGGTAAAAAGACACAGTGACACCAAAGATCTTAACATTGACAATTAAACTGTACTCAGAAATGATGTTAATATACTGCAATCAAAAACCAGAGATTTCAATGTGAAATCAATCATTTCTCGTGAAATATATTACTTTTAGAGCTCTTGTGTCAACAGTCTCCTCGTGAGAAAAATCTGAAAAAAGTTTTCTATTAAGTATTCTGCCTTTTGCATTCCCAAATGCGAATAGAATTGCAAACATAATTGTATTCTGAATCTAAATTTAATCCAACCTGTTCAGTTTTTGTGTGTTTATATGGTGCTTTGTGAGACTTTTCAAGAGGGTTTCACTTTAAACGTTAGAACAAATAAACGTAAAGACAGCTTTAGGCCAGTTGACAAGAAAGTCATGGTTTTTAATTAAATGAATCTCAAAAGGAAATAAATCAATCTCATTTGAGACCTCTTTTATATCTCTGCTGTTTCTCATAGACAGTAAACTGAGACTAAGTCTCCTGCATGTCCAATTCTGAACTTGATAAAAATACACAGCAATACCAAAAATCTCCAAAAACAGTGTCTCAAACTATAAACTGTAAATAAAACAAAGATTACCGTGTTTTACAAGAAAATACCATGTCAGTTTTACTATCTTAAAATTGTATGTGTTACTTGCTGTTTATGATAATTTACTAGCAATTTCTGAGTGAACATTTGTTTTTTATATGTGCCATTTAATTGATGCAAAACAAAAATGCACTCAGAAATTGCTTGATCAATTTCACATATAACTATGTGCAGTTTCTTTGTAATTATTGGTGAAATTTACTAGCAATTTCTGTGTAAAAGTTATTCAAATGTACCAAATATTGTTCAGTGTACAATGCAATCAAAAAACAGAGATTGCAATGCAATTGCAAACATTTCTCATTAAATATATTGATTTTTGCACATCAAAAATGTCTTATGGGAAACATCTGAGACAAAGTGCATAAAGTATTTTGAGCAATAAATTCTTCTAGGATGTATTGATTGCATTTTCCATGCTAAATTCCGTCAGTAAAGTCAAACATGAAATGTTGCAGGTTAAACTTCTGGTGTTGTCAGAAGAAAGCGGACATCCGCTCACGTCATGTGTTTGAGATTAGCTTTACCTGAAGATGTGCCTCACCTCTCACCTCTAATGTCAAACACATGATAGGAGATGATGAAGATCGTATGAGCTCAGATAGACTCCCTGAGCATCGCCACAGTCTCCTGCTGTGAACTAGGGCTGATTAGATGTTGTATATTTTGCCATTTTGAAGACCTCTGGAATTAATTTTCTACAGCATTGTAATTGATGCATGCTTGACTGTGCTGTTTACATTACGGAGCTAATGGGGAGGAGGAATCAAATAAATATGAGCCGCTGCTGACACAGAGACAGTCTGGCAGAGGTTTGAATGATCAAATGAAGATTTCCTTTTGAGCGCTTCCAAGGGTTTTCATCCGTCCATAAACATTAATAATGTGATACACTGGATTTTGTAACTTCACAGAGACTTCGAAGAAACTCATTTTGGCTTGTTTAAGAGAGTATTTTGTCATGATGATCGTTATTGTCCCTATTGTTTCTAAACCATCAGACGCACAGAATTTAATTGATTGGTTGCTAGAATAATTGTTATGAATGACTAGTTATGAATGTGTTTTGTTGGGTAATTTTTCATGAAATCTTGACGATATTCGGGAGTTGGATTACATTTTTTTTTTGTTTATTTAATGTGCATGTGTTCACATGAATTGTACCTTGTATACAGACAACACTAGATGATTTTTATGAATACTGCAAATCGATTATATCACTAATGTTGGGTATTTTACTTTAACATGCTGTAAACTTAAGAATGTTTTTATGCCCTGTAGAAACCATTGCAATAATGACTTCTTTCCCTAATTTGCCATAAGCCACACAGTAAAAACTACATGCCACAATGAATCTCTAAAACAAACATTAAAAGGTAGATATCCAGCAAAGCTATGCTGTGACTGTGACATCCCATATTACACTTAATTGCAACCAAATGGCTGTGAGGAAAAGTCAAAAATCCTCCAACCACCTGTTCCCTGCACTGTTTATATTTAAGCAGAAATAGAGCCAGAACGAGAAGATTGCTCCCTCATCCCCTTAAAACAGGACTGCAATTAAACATGTCTCATGAGTGAAGTTTGCCAAAATTATTTACATTTTATAATAATCTTGCGGGAACTTGATTAAGACAGGGTCTCGCCTTTTAATCCCCAATGCAAATAGAATTGCATTTTGACTCTGAATTAAAGTAGAAGTAGAATTAAGATGTATGAATGTAATTCAAAGAAATGTGTATCTAAATATTCATATAATCCATTTACATAAACTCATCATAGAGTATTTTCAGAAACACTACTACTACTACTACTACTACTACTAATAATAATAATACGAGTTGTTGTTGTTGTTCTTATAAAATCAATACAAATATTTAATAAAATGACGTATTAACAAAATAAAAATATATATATTTTTAAAATGATTACATTATTACATTTTGAACACAACAACAACAACACCACCACCACCACCACCAACAACAACAACAACAACAACAATAATAGTTGTTGTTGTTCTTATAAAATCAATACAAATATTTAATAAAATGAAGTATTAACAAAATACAAATTTCATATTTTTAAAATGATTACATTATTACAATTTTGAACACAACAACAACAACAACAACAACAACAACAACAACAATAATAATAATAATAATAATAACAATAATATTTTTTGTTGTTGTTGTTCTTATAAAATCAATAAAAAGATTTAATAAAATGAAGTATTAACAAAATAAAATGTTTATAATTTTTAAATGATTACATTATTACAATTTTGAACACAATAACAACAACAACAACAACAACAATAATAATAAAAATAATAATAATAATAATAATAATAATAATAATAATAATTGTTGTTGTTGTTCTTATAAAATCAATACAAATATTTAATTAAATTTTAATATTTTTAAAATTATTAAATTATTACAATTTTGAACACAACAACAACAACAACAATACTAATATTTATACTACTACTACTACTACTACTACTAATAATAATAATAATAACACATGCTATATGTTTTTTGCTAGTTTGAGGTATAGGTGGTATAGAGGTGAAGCATTCTGATATTAAAGATGAAAGAATTTTAGACATGCCTGTGAGTGTAATATGCATTATAAATATTTATCTAGAAGAGATGCATTACTTTTTAAATGCATATCTGCTAAAAGGTTTCTAACTAACTTTTAGGAGTTTACTAACATGTTTCATAGGTTCTTTAATATGTTCCTTGACTTATCACATGCGTATGCATCTGCTGAAAGTTGCTGGCATGAATGTTTGAATAAAATTTTTAGTCCTGTATCTACAAATAATGACATGTTTTAAACATTAAACTTACATTATACTTTGCATAAAAAAATACAAAGCCATAATTATACCATCTTAAAGGGGAAACAAATGACATGACAGAGATTAATGGGACAATACTGACAGAAGTTTTAGGAAATCACCTTGACTACTTAAATGTTCCTTAAAGTTATATTTAAAGGAAGCCTCATATATATATAGATAGATCAGAAACACATTAACATTGATTGCATGATTCAGATTACTGCTATAACACTGCACTTGCCTCACGTTTTGGCCCGTTGTGCATGTTACCAGTGCCGAATGAATACAAGCTAATCTTTGTTCCATCTGCGGCTGGTCAGACAGTAGATTTACAGCACAGAGCCATCCAAGAAGTGTAATCATTTCAGGAGAGTCAGAGGGAGACAGATCTTTGTGTCTGACACCTTTACACAGACTCTGTCCAGGCAGGAAGATTTACAGCTCTAATCAAAAAAATCGCCCACAGTTGCAAATTGTGCATGAGCGGTAGTCTCGCGTAGCACGACTTTTGATTAATGGCATCAAGTCTGGTGCACATTGCAACACGTTCTGGCCAAGAATCACCCACTTAGACTGACAGAGACCGTCTGACTGACATGTGAAGTGACCAGCAGCAGCTTATTTTGTTTTCACATGCCGTTTAAGGGTTTTCTGAAATGTTTGGAAGCCGGTTTCCACCTTAGAGGAAACAATAAAAAGCATATGAACTGATATGAACTTCAGTTTATGTTTAAGTTATGTTTTTAATAAAATGAAATACAAGCTATATATATATATATATATATATATATATATATATATATATATATATATATATATATATATATATA
>NW_015505385.1:1081613-1086342 GCF_001515645.1 Sinocyclocheilus grahami
TATATATATATTTTTTTTTTTCCATAAATTCAGACTTTCTTTCCATATACTCAGATTTTCATTCTATATATTCAGAATTTCGTTCCATAAACTCAAACTTCATATTATAAATATAATTATTTCCTGAACGGTATTCCATAGTATATGTATGTATGCACACACACACACACATACATATATATATATATGAAGACTTTGGTTCCAAAACGCTATGAATCCATTTTGATTAATTTGAGTAAAAATGTGTTTTCTTTAGCAAGAAAGTGGCGATGAAAACCACTATTTTCTGTTTCAAACTTTCACGTAGCTTCTTTAGGTTATAATAACATTAACAATTCAAATCCAGATTTAGATTTTCAAAGATTTATTATAAAAACTGATGTTTTCCCCCAAAATGCAATAAATCCATTGAATCAATTTAAAAGTTATTTTTCATATTGAAAGAAGCTTACGTTTCTTCTGCACCGCAGAAACCACCACAGGTTCATCAATGCCATCAAAATTATTCATTTTTTTTAGGGCTGCACGATTGTAATGCGCATTTCGTCAGTAAAGCCGGTTCTGTGATTAGTAGTAAATCTCCATCACGTGCTATCTGATGGAGCGGCATTTAATACACAGAGCCGTAGATCACTGACAAGCTACGAAATATCGCGCTCATAATCGAAGGCGATTCATCTGCGATTATGAACGCGATATTGCGTAGCTTGTCAGTTACTGTTTACGATGCGTGGAATAGTGCGCTGTGATTGGTTGAGTGGATGTATCACATTCTGCAGAGAAGGGAGACTGACGTTTGTCACGGTTTGGAAAGAAAGGGAGAAAACATAACAGAATAACACGGCGGATATCGCATTTTGCGTAAAATTAAAAAGTGACTTTTCAATACCGACCAGATACAGTACTGATTTTAGCGGGAATTTTTTTTTAAATGGCGTTTATTGTGTTTTGGAACCAAACTCTTCATATATACACAATTCACATTCAAAAATGTATATATTGCAATGAAGAAACATAATAAACATAACTGCTTATAATTCACATTTATCCTTTTAAAGTGTGCTGAGTGCTGTACTTCGCATGTAAACACAGGTTTAACTTTGTGCGCATGTTTATTTTGTCACTCTGCTGAACACAAACACACACGTTTCTCATGATCGATGATCTCCGACCCTCCCTTCATCAATTACTGTAATTGATTTCTTAGAAACTTGGCACTCTGTCTCAGTCTACTTTAAACCAGATACGCAGTCCCAGTCTGCAGGGATCAGAGACACTGAACAGACTCCAGTGAGATGCATCCATGCATGCCACAGACATCAACTACACAAAACCAATAACAGAGAGGAAAAGTACTCAGGAATGGACTGACAGCCGCTGGAAAAGCCATCATAACCTCTGGAAAGACTGCTGTCTGTTTCAGCTCTGCAACCTTAAAGCAGTGATATACCTTCACATCAGTCTTCTTCCCAAAGGAGAACATCGTTAGTTTAAACCAGGGTACTCAAATTACACTGTTCAGTGGCCGCTTTTAGAAAATGTGGCGTGAGCAGGGTATAGACCTGGTATTAGTAACGGAAATTTATATTAATTTGACTGAGAATCATATTTTCATCACTCATTCATCAACACAATCATAAGTGCTGGTTAGTTTTTAAAAGACCCAGAACAATCTAATCAAATGAATTTAAACTGGCTGTCAATTTAACACTTTGACTGTGATTAATAAAAAAAATAAAATAATGCAATAATAATAATAATTATGAACAAACACATTCAATTACTGTATGTCATGTTACCCATATATGAATCCTATCATTTTAATTAATTTACATTTAGTCATTTTGCAGATGCTTTTATCCAAAGCGACTTACAATTGGGGAATACATAAAGCGATCAGTCGTGCCGCTGCATTCTGAATCATTTGTAGAGGTTTGATTGTGCTTGATGGAAGTCCAGGCAGAAGAGCATTGCAGTAGTCCAGCCTAGAGATGACAAGGGCCTGGACAAGAAGTTGTGCAGCATGCTCCGTTAGAAAGGGCCTGATCTTTCTGATGTTGTGCAATGCACACCTGCAAGATCGAGCAGTCTTTGCAATGTGGTCTTTGAAGGTCAGCTGGTCATCAAAGATTACACCAAGATTTCTGACCGAAGTTGATGGGCTAGTTGTAGAAGAACCTAGCTGGATGGAGAAATCATGCTGTAGAGTTGGAGTGGCAGCGAAGACAAGCAGCTCAGTCTTTGCCAGGTTGAGCTGTAGGTGATATTCTTTCATCCATGCCGAGATGTCCACCAGGCAGCCTGAGATCCGTGCAGCTACCATTGGATCATCTGGTTGAAATGAGAGATAGAGCTGTGTGTCATCAGCATAGCAATGGTAGGAGAAGCCATGTGCCTGTATGATGGGACTCAGTGATGTAGTGTATATGGAGAAGAGGAGGGGTCCAAGAACTGATCCCTGAGGAACCCCAGTGACCAGTTGATGTGCTTTGGATACCTCCCCCTCCTCAGGCCACCTGAAAGACCTACCAGTGAGATAGGATTCAAACCAGTGAAGAGGAATCCCTGTGATGCCCAGTGATGAGAGTGCAGACAGGAGGATCTGATGATTGACAGTGTCAAAATCAGCAGATAGATCCAGCAGAATAAGAACTGATGATTTGGAATCAGCTTTTGCAATCCGCAAGGCTTCCGTGACTGACAGTAGCACAGTCTCAGTTGAATGGCCACTCCTGAAACCTGACTGGTTAGTGTCCAGTTTGTTGTTCTGTGAAAGAAACAATGATACGTGTTTGAAAACAGCTCGTTCGAGGGTTTTCGCTATGAATGTAAGGAGAGAGACAGGTCTGTAGCTATCTGTAAGTGAAGTGTTTAATGTAGGTTTTTTGAGCAGTGGGGTTATCTGAGCCTGCTTGAATGCAGTGGGGAAGGTGCCTGTGAGGAGAGATGTGTTGATGATGTGTGTGAGTTCTGGTAAGAGTGTAGGAGAGATTGCTTGGAGAAGCTGTGAGGGGATTGGGTCTAGAGGGCATGTTGTAGGATGGCTGGAGAGGAGAAGTTTAGGTACTGATTAGATTTGGTTAGATTAAAATTTAATTTTCTTTAATTTAATCATCTAAATATGAATATATACTTAATATTTCAGCTCAACTGTAAAATTAAGAATGTCGTCTCATAATAACTGAATGTAGTGGTTTATAGGAATCTGTTTTCACCGCTAAAAGCTGTTATCACAAATGTTGGGTGCTATAGGGTGACCATTCATTCTAGTTTTGCTGGACATGTTCTGATTTTTGAATTGCCTAAAATTTCCAGATTTTGGCTTCCTACGCTTTTTTGCTGACAGTAATGATAGAACAATGTGACCAATAGCGTGCAAGTATTGTACAAAATCGACCAATCATGGCGTGTGAGAAAGTGGGATCTATAGAGAACGGTCAAAGCAATGCAAATACAGGTACATTTAATGTAGGAGGAATGTAGAGAGCATGTCAGGAAAATCTGGACATTTTAGGCAATTTATAAATCCCGGCCTGGACATGTCTGGCAAAAATGGGCGCATGGTCACCCTACATGGCTCCTACAGTAAATGGACTGCACCTTGATATGAATATATTGTTCCTATAAATCAGTTTAAACCAGCCTAATCTGGTAGGTCGTGCATCTGGTGTGCTGATTTTAGAGGGGTTTTGGACTCTTGTTGTTTTATCAGGGTGGGAGATCAGCTGGCTGACAAGCTAGACCAGTTTAAACCGTTTTTTTAAGATCAGCAAACAAACTTCAAACCACAATAATACAATCATATTCAAAACCATATATATTAAGTTATATTTGCATGTCTAAATCAGAACAGTTAAAAAAATATGGCAATTACTTGAAGTTAATCAATTCATTTTTATTGCAGAATTTAAAACAGAATCACGTATGGGTTAAGGGGCATGGCTAAATGTGATTTCATTTTTATGGTATTGTTTATGGTATACAATTTTAGTATTTTTTTTAAATAATTTTATTCAATTTTTTAGCATAATTTAACCTATATGAAATGCTTTTTAAAAGTATGTATTTATTTATTTATGCATTTATTTATTTATTTATTTCAACAATAAAAAAAGGCTTTTTTCACATATGCTAATGAATTGATCAAGTTTATCACAATAAATTATTTATTGCAGAATTTAGTACAGAGACATGTATAGTTTAGAGGGCATGATTCGATAATTAAATTTTATTATTTTTAAATAAAATAAAACTGTTCAAATAAAATAATATTATTATTTAATAAAACAGTTTTTATTATTTGTATTATTTATTTATTTATGTATATTTTTTATTGTTCTTTTGTTGTTGTTTTTTAAATCACAGTTTCACCTGTAGGAATTGCTGGAAGACACACGACTAATCACATGACATTATAGCACATGTACTCAGCTACTCTGTGATGAACAAACACATACACGCACGCACGCGCACACGCACAGAAACAGTTCGAGGGACATTGGCCGTAATAAATGAGCTGTCACACTGCTGTTTCAGGCCGACACGCTGGAATAACATTATACCTTACACACAGCTGCTCCCTGATCAGATGTTCCCTTGCGTGTGGTGGCCAGACAGCGTCTGTCTACCGTCACACACACACACACACACACACACACACACACACACACACACACACACACACACACACACACACACACACACACACACTCCCTCATTCTCCGCCCAC
>NW_015505385.1:1090883-1095604 GCF_001515645.1 Sinocyclocheilus grahami
CTCATTCTGAGTTCAGACTCCACCCTTGTTACTTACCTACTATGGAGATGATAGATTGATGGCAGTGCCACAGAACAGACTGAGTATGAAGTAAACAAGTGCAGGACTGCTCTCTGTAGAAGAGGGCAAGCGTTTTCAAGACCTATCCTGAAATGGAAAATCAACATTTGTTACGGCAGATCTGAAAGCATATTTGCCTTTATAATGCATTAATTATGCCTTGTAATATAATTAGTCATAAGATCATGCAATGCATTATAAGGTGCAACCACAAGTATTTATGAATCGATAATACTTATACACCTTTAGAAAGTATAATGCATTAAAACACATGCCAAAAAATCAACTACAGATGTAACAAGGAATCTGCAATAATTATAATTCACTAATATGGTTGCAATAATTTATGAAAAGATTTAATGCATTATAATCCACAATACGAATACCTCTATAATGCAATATACATAAAGGCTTCAAGTTAATTGTTACCAACTGTTCCCCCCCCATATTTATTTATTTTATACCGCAAGTGTGTATTTGTTTGACGCATAATAACATGCATGAGATGAAAAGATTAATATTTGTCGCCAGCAGTTTGATATCTGCTGTTTTGAGAGTTTACAGAGCATGCAAAGCCACCAGAAGTGCTTTAACATGCTCCATTTCATCAGAAATGTGAGCCCTTTTTATCCAAGCCTATATTTTTCAACACTCGTCTGATTGTGACAAGCCCTTCATGCATAAAAAACTAAGCAAATTGGGAATTACGGCATTTCTACATATTACTCGGCGCTCTTTCACCAACATTACCCTCCAATAGCCCTTGATGAGCGCAATTTCAGCCTTTAAATCAGATGTGGACAACAGAAGTTCACTTACTGTGCGCCTGCTTACCAGCGACTCTGTGACAAAACTAAACGGTAGAAATGAGGCGACAGTGCATTATGATGAAATAAAAATCTCAGTCTCTGGACTATAGGGGCACTTTGTGTGCAAGAGGGCTGCGAGACTGAGCAGTATAAATAAAAGGAAATTAATTAAAGGTAGGGTGGTTAGTTTGGCGCCATGGAAAGAATACACAATTTAGAGGTGCACGCCAAATCCCGAAATGGACGAAATGAAGGTAATCAGTCATATTTCGCTGCAATTTGACAGTGTGGGCATACGGTTTTCTGGAAAGGCCGGCTAAAGAGTGTGGACAGCTTGGAAAAGTAAGTGTGGGGAGAGATGCTGTAATATTTCTGTCTTTCTCATTTTCATTCACTGCAAAACCGCCGTATTGATGAATGTCTTTTGTTCTTGTTCTTGTTACAGTTTTTTTTTCAACTGCTTACACACAAAATCTTTATCCTTATTGTCACACAATTTCTGAAAGCTGACACTCAAACACCAGAAGCACACACCAAGTCTGCAAAACCATGCACTAGTTCTCAGCCTTTGACCCAGTTTTCAATTTCATAAAACACTTTTTGCAAAACACAACAATTCTCTATGCAACACACAAAAATCTAACAGGAATTAATATTATGGCAAAAGTGTTTATATATATATATATATATATATATATGCAAATGTGTGCTTTTGAGATGTGTTTGTGATATTTAGAATGCAGTGCTTCATTTTGCATTCAAAATATAATATAATATAATATAATATATATTTTTTAATTCATATATATTTTAATTAAGGGTGCACAGTATATTTAAGCATTATATCAGTTCTTTACTCTATATTTATTTAAATAAATTAGTATACATTTTAATGAAAACAAAAACTTGGACAGATTAGAACTTCTCATTTTAATAGTGAAAATGTTATTAAAATTTCTATTAATATTCTATTTAAATGATTTTGGAATTTTGCTAATTTTCTTTATACATTTCCAAGTTTTGACTTTGACAGCAGCTGTTGGAAATGATTCCCAGATTAATCAATTAATCAGTCAAATGCTGAACTAAATTCTCAAAACAAACAAACAATAAATAAATACATACAAAAAAGGTATCCACCACTTTTTAAATACAGTAACAACTTACAGTAATATTGTGAAATAACCTTTGCTCTTACCATTCAAAATTTTGAGGTAAGTTTGAAAAAGAGAAAGAAATTAAAACTTTAATCAGCAAGGAAACATTAAATTGATCAAAAGTGACACTAAAGACATCTACAGTGTTATAAATACTGTTATTTTGAATGTTCTGTTCATCACATGATCCTGAAAGAAGTGTATCATGATTTCCATGCTGCAAAAACTGTTTTCAAATCAGAATATGAGAATGATTTCTGAAGATCATGTGACACTGAAGACTGGAGTAATGATGCTGAAAATACAGCTGCGCATCACAGAAACACATTACATTCTACAATATACTGACATAGAAAACAGGTATTTTAAATTGCAATAATATTTCACAATTTTTCTGTTTTTACCGTATTTTTTTTATTGTAAAAATGCAGCCTAGGTGAACGTAACAGACTTGAATCTTAAAAATATCGTAATGATTCCAATCTTTTGAGCAGTAGTGTGTCACGTATAAAAGGACACACATGAATTGGTGTCGCGTCTCTCCCCTCAGCTCTCACAGAGGGGCACTGCTTGCTATTTTCACTCGCCTGTCAGAGAAAAGTGAAGGTGTCAGTCTCCAGAGCTGTCAGACTAGTCAGTCACAGGCCTTAAATTCAACAAACCCCCCATTAGAAAAATACGAGCTCCCCTTATGCCCAGAACCTCGCTTTCGCACTCAAGGCACTCATTCTGAAGCCAAACCCCCCTGGTATTGATTGATACCATTTCTCCACCTTCACCCCAACAAATTGCGCTGGTTAAGGGCTTATGGGCATTATGTTTGTGGGGCTGTGCTAGTATCATACCCAGGTCATCCGTATTGCTTGCAGGGCTGCAGGATGGCTGGCGCTTCTCCGTCTCGGTGTACTGTAACGCAGAGTCAGGGTGGGATTGAAGGCGAGAGAGCTGCAGTCAGGAACGATCAGTCTCAAGGAGCCCAGTTGCTGGTTACGGTTCCCTAAAGTACCAAATATCGATTCGCCGAGGTCTTAAGCAGCTGGTGATGGGCTCAAAGCTCCGTATGTCTTACTGCAAGAAATGTGAAAGGCATTTTGGGTAGATCTCATCAGATATAGTTCAATCAGGACAAGATTTAAGAAGTTTGCAATTTTGCTCAATTTAATGTTTGATTGCCTCCATTTTCACCAGTTGGATTCAATAAAGTGCTATAAAGTTTCCTTTTACATTGACCTTCCTTCTCTCTGACCGTTTCATGAGATTGGTCATGTCTCAGTCAGCTTGCAGGGCAATGCAATGTTTGTTCGCATTTATAAGATACATTTTCCTAAAATCTGGAGATGCTGAGGTGCACCTTGTGCGCAGGACTCGTGCTCAAGCGCCACTGTTTGATGCCTTGGGAGAAGTTATTAAACGTATTTAAGAATATTTGGGCTCAGTAAGGAGATTTACTTGCTGTAACTTGCTGACCTGACTTCATGCTCACTGATTGTGTTCTCTGATTAAATAACACGTGCCTGTTGATTTTCACTCAAATGTGATCAGAAGGAGGTGCGATCTCTGATCTGTAACCTTCAGGACAGCTTCCTTTATGTAGCGAAGACTCGCGTGGCAACATTTTTCCAATTTGTATATTTATGGTGGTGAAAACGAAAGGGTCCAGGTTGGTAATTAGAAGAACTAAGTACTTCATGATGTAGAGTCGGCCATGCTGCATTGTAATGAAGCGTGGAGTTACTACTGTTCCTTCTGGCTCAGAGTTTATTTGATTTCTTTATTGTAATGAAAGTCAGATGGGCCAGTGTTTACACCAGTTCAAATCAGTGACATGTTTTCTAATTAGCAGCAAATGGGCTCAGAGGAAAAGCACACATTTTTCTTCTTCTCGCTGGGTCGCGGATCAAACTTCACATTTATTTTCATTAAAAGTGTTCGGCGGTGTCTGGGTGTGCCTCTGCGGTTTCCACGGCTCTGTTGCTGTTTGCAATTACTTTGTGTATCAGCGTGGTTTCATTATGTAGCGCCTCTCTCTTTTTGGCGTCCAGCCTGATCGCGTTCAGCTAAAAACTGGGGCAGGTTGATTTCTAAGCGGTAATTTGAAGGCTGATAACATGCTTATAGGAGGGAATGATAGTTTGGCTGTAGAAGTGTATGTGTCAGCAGATCCCGGACATGGAAAGCAGCAGAGATCAGCCTTTTTAAAGCAGTCCGTGCCTATTTTCCATTGTGAGTCTGTTCATGGCGTTCCGGTGATTTACTACGATTTAAGTGCCGCTGTTCCTTTTTTTTTTGTTTCGTTCTTTATTCTTTTTTCCAAGTGCGCACACACACTCTCTCACTCACTCACACACACAATGTGTATATATATATTTTTTAATATTACAACTTTAAAATATTTACATGTATGAAATGATTTACTTTTAAAACTTACAAGCATAAGTTTTGAGTAGGCACAATTAACATTCAGCATCTAAACAATATAAGAAATATAATTAATATAGAAAATTAAAATTACATAAAAAATATATTAATTACTTTTCATTTAAAACTTAAAAACCTACATACTTTTAAATGTTTAGCCACTTCTGTTTGGTGACACTTCTTCATAAGTTCTTGCAAAACACTATTTTTTGCCAAGATTTTTCCTTTAAAACTCTGTTGTTTTTCTCAGCAGCAACTCTTTTTATACTGATCTCAG
>NW_015505385.1:1095614-1096705 GCF_001515645.1 Sinocyclocheilus grahami
CAAAAGGTGCCCCATACATATCTTTATGCTGAAACACACAAGAATGATCAAAATAATTGTCTTATATACAAGTTCATATACTTCAAATACTGTTCAAAAGTTGCCATTCATGAAGTTTTCTGCTCACCAAGGCTGCATTTATTTGATTAAAACAAAAAGGGATATTGTGAAATATTACAATTTTATTAATTTCTTTATTTTTTCAGAATTTTTGATGAATAGAAAGTTTAAAAGAACATCTTTATTTGAAACAGAAAATATTTGTAACATTGCAAATGTCTATCCTGTCGTTTTAGACCAAATTGATATGCACTTGCTGAATCATAATAATAATAATAATAATAAAAAAAACTTTTGAACGTTACTGTATATTGAGTATACATTTCTCTATATCTATTTAAAAGGATACATATTTCTGCATATGAAAAACTAGAGGAGATGATAATTTAGGTTATCATTTTATTTTGCAATTTTTTAAATAATGGATTGTTTTAAGAATGAACGAACAAACAAACAAATACTTTTTCATATACAGAAGCAGATGATTAAATGCATATAATTAAATGCATAATTACTATTATGAAATAAATACTGATTATATCGGTCACACTTTATTTTAATTCTCAAATACCTAACGACTTTTGCCCCCAAAAACTCCAAATTACTGCTTATTAATAATTATTAAGTTAGTAGTTAAGTTTAGATATGGGTTTGATTAAGGCATCTAAAATATGGTCACATGAGAATAGAATAAGCCATTAATATGTGCTTTATAACTACTAATAAGCACCCAATATGCTAGTAATATGCATGCTAATAAGCAACTAGTGAGAATTGGTCCCTAAACTTAAGTGTGCCCCACATTTCTTAAGAAATAAAGAAGTATTTGCAAGTTACTGCTAAAATCTGGAGATGCTGAGGTGCACCTTGTGCGCAGGACTCGTGCTCAAGCGCCACTGTTTGATGCCTTGGGAGAAGTTATTAAACGTATTTAAGAATATTTGGGCTCAGTAAGGAGATTTACTTGCTGTAACTTGCTGACCTGGCTTCATGCTCACTGATTGTGTTCTCTGATTAAATAACACGTGCCT
>NW_015505385.1:1099374-1100061 GCF_001515645.1 Sinocyclocheilus grahami
CTCTGTTGTTTTTCTCAGCAGCAACTCTTTTTATACTGATCTCAGACCAGCTATGCATCTGAAACTCACACTAACAGCAGAAGCTGAGCGTGGATGAGTGGAGGAGAGGCGGCACATGAGCACTGATCACTGGCAGCGGCGGCAGGCTGGTGTTGGAGCTAAATTATGTCTGAAAGGAGAGAAAACAGCCCTAAATCCGACTGCAGTCAAAACACCCGCACCAGACAGATCGGCCTCCTCCTGGAAACGCTCCCTTTTATTTCCCATTACTCCAGTTTTTTCCCTCTCTCCTTCCTCCTCATCCTCATCTCAACCAACATGACCGTTGTTAAAGGAAATGACTCTAACTGTGTGGATATGCAGAGGTTGTTGCTAGCTGACAGGGTCTACATGAAGTCATGCTGTAGGTTTGTGCATCAAAATAATGATTTTTGTTTCCACTATAAACAGCTTCTACTGCACTCATTCCACGCTCCGTCTCTCATCAGCTTCATCTCCTGCCGATCAGGCCATTTTAGCGCATGTCCCGGCGCCAGCACAAACCAGTCGTGTGAAAGCCCTCATTTATCATTTATTTAGGCTAGAACAGAGCAAACGCCTGGAGCACAGCGAAGGCCAGACTTTGTACTTTGCTGCTACTCCTTCATTTATTTGAACATGCATTTGTAAAATTCTCGTTAAAAAAAA
>NW_015505385.1:1101661-1102388 GCF_001515645.1 Sinocyclocheilus grahami
TCACTGCAGAGCATCCATTGCTGAGACACTCATGCAATGCTACATAGGATATTTTCAGCAAATGTTTATTTTTGGGGAAACTACTTCTTTATGATTATATTATATTTATTATCATAGTATATTGTCATAACAGCCCTGGTTTATTATCAACTGCTCAATTCAGACAATAGTTTCAGAGCAGTTAACTTTTTTTTTTTTAACAATCGGATCACCACAGAACATTTTCCCACTGCAATATAACAAATGCTGACACAGAACATAATATTTTCAAAAGAGACATTCAGCAGACTTTGGTCTAAAAGACCTGAGTTCCATGAAATTAACCACTAACGTGCCATGCCAACAAAAGAACAGCTCAACCTTTCACTTCATTGGCTGTAGTTGTCAAAAAATGTCAGCATGATGTTTTTACTAACAGTTGTTTTATGGGTAAAGAACATTTTCCATCTTTCTCAATCCATAAATATATATGTATAGGAAGAGGGAAAACATAAATAAAGACATGCTTGTGTTCATTTGGTGGGCCAAAAACCTTCTGACGAGTTGCATGACTGTATGTTGCTGAATGCTGCTGCAACTGTTTGCCAGAGTGCTGTGAAATGTGTACAAATGAGACTTAAATTGACCGGTAATGTAGCTAAACAGTACACTTCCCTAATCCCTGCATTCAGAAGACAAAACAACTTTTCAACTTCTTTCGTAACATTTTGTTTTGGGGGGGGGGGGG
>NW_015505385.1:1104036-1104385 GCF_001515645.1 Sinocyclocheilus grahami
AAAAAAAAAGATGAAATCAAAACAAGCCTAAATTACAAGCCTAGACATTGGCACATTACACTGAGTAGCTGAGCAGCCTTTAATTATGCTCTGTACAGGTCTGTTCATCAATTCAGCCTCGTAGCCACACCTTACGCCTGCGAATACCACGTCTAATTTACCAAACGCATGTAAACATGGGCCAACTCTTGAGAAATTGCAAAGTACCGTCTAATTTTGCCCCTTAACAATAATAGTTGCTTAAACAAGATACATTCTAATCATTAATTGTAAGGTTTGTGCTGGTTGTTTTTATGCGGATGAAAGAGAAACAGGTCTTGAAATGCTCTAAATCATTGGAACATCTTTT
>NW_015505385.1:1106072-1106896 GCF_001515645.1 Sinocyclocheilus grahami
TCATTGATTATATTATAATAAATAATCTGATAATCACTATAATTCTAACATCTTGTAATACCTAGGTTGTGTTTAAGGATAATTCATACTGAATTTTCCAATAAAAATTAAACGCATTCTTAAAAACTACACTTACAAATCTCACAGTACAACACATGCTCCAGTAATTTTCTGGACTAAAATTGTCAAATATATTAGAATCATAAGATACCAACAAAACATATGAGTTTTCTACTAAACTAATGACTAGGTTTAGGGTTTGTGTGTGGTGTTCGACTTTATGCTCAGGTTTAGGTTTGAGACAGAAGTTTTTGTACAATCCAGCTCACTTTATTTCGCTTGTATGAATTATTCTGTATATTAAGTACAAGAAAGTACTTGCCTTTAAAGATGTTATATCATCAGTGACTGGACTCAGTGACTATATATATATCAGATTGAGTGCATGCATGTACTGTATATTGTGGGCTTTCTGTATGCATACATTGTTCTGTGTTGTAAATACACTGGTGAGTGTGGTCTTCATAAAGTAAGTGTTTATTTTTCACACTTTCAGTCTGAGAATCAGAACCCATTGGTTGGTGTTTGAGGCTGACTCTCATGTGCTGCATAAATATTTAATGTCCTGCTACTGTATCCCATGTTTGCTTCTGTACGTCTGAAAGTCTTCTCCTGAGCTACTGGTTTATTTTGTAATGTTTTCATGGAAATGTTTTGTAAAGCCCTGTTGAGTCATGCTTCACCAATCTGGCTCGCTGCACACACACTAAAGGAAACTGAACCGCTTTTTGTTCAAGAAACAATTTTGACACAGTCTTGGAAGA
>NW_015505385.1:1109447-1110071 GCF_001515645.1 Sinocyclocheilus grahami
TTGATTGATTGCATGTGCCATTTTCAATGAGGTATTAGTGCGTCTATGAAGCATAAAAGATGAGGGAATTTTGGCATGCTGGCGGATTTTCAATCCCACAATTCATACACAGTAGATTCACCACAGTACCAATGTTTGATTTGTGTGTTTAATCCTCGTACTTTCGTCTTCCTCGCACTCATATATGATAAACCCAATATCCAAGCTAAATCTCTGATGATGGTTTTACCATCTTTCTTACAGTAACGTCACGTAGGTACTGCTTTTGGAAAACACAGACGGATCTCAATGTCCCCTTTGAAGGGTTTTGTTATGGTAACCTCTCAATGTCGTAAGTCTTCCGCAACCACAGAGACACACCGAACCTAAATCAAAAACCCAAAAAACTTTAAATGAACTCATGCTTTAAACATGCCCATTCGCCGTAGAGGTCCATTAACCAAATTATTCAAGGAAAGGTCATTTCAGGCAAGCATTCGGTCACTCAAAATGATTTAGGATGTAGTCTGTGATATTGCAATTGTGGAAGTCTTTTTTTCATGCAGTAAATTCCAAAAGGATGTGTATTTTTGGAGAATTCCATTTAATTTCAATTTCCTAGTATACCTAGGCTAAATAAAACCC
>NW_015505385.1:1110081-1110914 GCF_001515645.1 Sinocyclocheilus grahami
AGACATTCTATACGATTCAAGTCTCAACGTCACAGCCCTGGTAGGAAAACACATCTACTGTAAAGCACTGAATGCTGCCTGGAGTCACAACACCTGTAGAAAACAGGCCTGAGGTTTGCCAGCATTATTCTGCCTTGACAAGCATATTCTCCTTCACTAAACATTCTTTAACATGGCTAGATGCTGCACATTCATACATACTCTAGTAAATGCATGAAAGAAAGAAAGAAAGAAAGAAAGAAAGAAAGGTTTGCAGCTTTTTGAACCATTGAAACGTTGCATCTGATTAAGTGAGCGCTTGACAGGCTTAATATTTTTTCCCTTGACAAATGGTTAAAAAAGTTTCTGCAAATCCTGTGAAAATAAAAAAGAAGAAGAAATGTCTGGGTCTACAGTAGTAGGCACATTCAGACCTGCAGAAGGATAACAAGTCTGTGTTGGTGAAATCTGACCTGGCTGGACTGAAACCTGGACTCTACTTCCAACCACAAGCTACCTTCTTTCCATTTATTAGATTTACGGTAATCCTTTTTTTCTAATTTCTGCTAGAGACTAAAAAAAGTTGTGCTTACCTGGGTTAACACCAATGGGCCGAGCATCTCTTTTAAATTAGAGACTCCAGGCACTGAATGTTGGGCACAGCTATGCCTCATTTATGGTTTTTGGATGTAGTTATGCATAAGGTAATGTAAATGTTTACGATAAAACTTTAAAAAATCCTAAATATTCTCAAATATGCAGGTTTCCAGCTCTTTACTTTGCCTCCGGGGTAACAGCACAGGCCAATGCATCACCTGATACCATCTAATGGCCTACCAGAATATTTTTGATTG
>NW_015505385.1:1112938-1118705 GCF_001515645.1 Sinocyclocheilus grahami
AACCGCTTTTTGTTCAAGAAACAATTTTGACACAGTCTTGGAAGACATTGCACAGGAGGCGAAACCTCAGAAAGGATCGCCGGGCGATGGAGGAAGATGAGAAAGAGAGACAGCAAATCTTTCCACCAGCTAATGGCTGCCATTACGCTTGTTTAGATAATAATCGGATTCTGAGCACACTTTGGTAAAGCGCTGGAGAGGTGCAGAGCAGCGCTCCATTTCACTTCATTCAAAAAGGGAAATGTGAAACATCTGAGGAGTAAAGTCATTTCACAATAAGCCTCTGCCCTTCGGGATCCTTCCAGAGAATGCTCGTGCTTGAACGTGATGCGCTCTCTGTTTACTAGACAACAGGGTAGGACAAAACTGAGAATGTGTACACTGCTCAAACTCCACAGGAAGTTGAACTGGAATGACAGGAAAAGGAATCGCAGATTCAAAAACTGAAATTGAAACTGAAAACCTAATTCAAGACAAATTCATCAAATATATTTAGTTTTGACAGATTATGCCTATTGATTCCATTTGTTTTCTTTACCTGATGCTTATTTTATACATTTCAATAAAAGTTCAATACTTTTAAATCAATCAACTGTCATCAATTTAATCAGCATTTTAATTTAGATATACAGTGGGTACGGAAAGTATTCAGACCCCCTTAAATTTTTCACTCTTTGTTATATTGCAGCCATTTGCTAAAATCATTTAAGTTAATTTTTTTTCCTCATTAATGTACACACAGCACCCCATATTGACAGAAAAACACAGAATTGTTGACATTTTTGCAGATTTATTAAAAAAGAAAAACTGAAATATCACATGGTCCTAAGTATTCAGACCCTTTGCTGTGACACTCATATATTTAACTCAGGTGCTGTCCATTTCTTCTGATCATCCTTGAGATGGTTCTACACCTTCATTTGAGTCCAGCTGTATTTGATTATACTGATTGGACTTGATTAGGAAAGCCACACACCTGTCTATATAAGACCTTACACCTCACAGTGCATGTCAGAGAAAATGAGAATCATGAGGTCAAAGGAACTGCCTGAAGAGCTCAGAGACAGAATCAATAAAATCCCAGAAAATATTGAGATATTATTTTTTGTCAATATCGCACACGCTTAGTACCGACACTAAATGATTTGCAACAGTCGCTTTGTCATGTAGACAGCCTCAAGCTGTTGGTTTATTTCGGGGGGTTTTTGGCTAGTAGAAGTTATGAATGGCCGGTAACTTAAAGATTTAGTAGCCAAATTGACTGGTGAGTAAAAAAGTTAATTTCAATCCCTGGATGCAATGCTATACTGTAGGTAGGCTTTGCTAATCAAGTCCAATCAGTATAATCAAACACAGCTTGACTCAAATGAAGGTGTAGAACCATCTCCAGGATGATCAGAAGAAATGGACAGCCCCTGAGTTAAATATATGAGTGTCACAGCAAAGGGTCTGAATACTTA
The DNA here is from genome assembly GCF_001515645.1 of Sinocyclocheilus grahami. Taxonomy (NCBI): domain Eukaryota; kingdom Metazoa; phylum Chordata; class Actinopteri; order Cypriniformes; family Cyprinidae; genus Sinocyclocheilus; species Sinocyclocheilus grahami. The sequence goes on from NW_015505385.1 coordinate 1,114,399, forward strand.
GGACCATGTGATATTTCAGTTTTTCTTTTTTAATAAATCTGCAAAAATGTCAACAATTCTGTGTTTTTCTGTCAATATGGGGTGCTGTGTGTACATTAATGAGGAAAAAAAATTAACTTAAATGATTTTAGCAAATGGCTGCAATATAACAAAGAGTGAAAAATTTAAGGGGGTCCGAATACTTTCCGTACCCACTGTATATATACTTGATACTTGGCATAGATACACTTGATTGTCATGAAAACACTAATTTATTGGTGGTTGTGTTGTGTAAATATGTATTGCATCACTTAACTTAAAAGTCTGGCAACACTATTGTTCAAAAGTTTGAGATGTTTTTGAAATAACATTACAGTCTCTTCTGCTTCATTCAAGCCTTCAACAAGGCTTCATTTATTTGATAAAAAATACAGTAAATACAGTAAAAATTGTGAAATATTATCACAATTTAAAATAATGGTTTCTAAGTGAATATCTGTTAGACTGTAATGTATTTCTGTGATGCGCAGCTGTATTTTCAGCATCATTCCTCCAGTCTTCAGTGTCACATGATCTTCAGAAATCAGTATAATATGCTGATCTGCTGCTCGAGAAACATTTCTGATTATTATCAATGTTGAAAACAACTGTGCTGCCTGATATTTTTGTGGAAACTCATACTTTTTTCCAGCATTGATTGATTGATTGATAAAAGTTCAAAAGAAACGTTTATTAGCAATTATTTAAATTTGTTTGCAATATAATATATATATATTTTTTTCTTTATTTTTTTTCCCAACATTATTATTTTCTTTACTATCACTTCATCAATTTAATGTGTATTCGCGTAATAAAAGTGATAATTTTTGTAAAAAATGTACTAAAAATGTACTTTTGAACTACTGTAAAAAAGTTTGCGTTCAGTAACATATTTATATATAGACATATATAGATATATATAACTGGCCGCACACTTTTTAACAGTATTGTGTATATTATTAAAATATCACTAAAGCGTATGTGACACAATACATGCCAGATGCCTATAAAACATGAACAATACTTTATTAATGCTCTCACTGATGCCTTAGCAAACACCGTCAAAACCCACACATTTTCTTTATTTTATTTACACACATAACAATGTTTAAAAAGTTTGCCAAAAGGCTTCTCTGTGATCACATCCAGAGGTCGTGACCTCTGCACTTCTATTGTCTCACAGCCGGGGTTTTCCTATGAATTGCTTGTGTTAAAAAAAAACAGGCAGCGGAAGATTAAACTTGAAATTGGCGTCACTGTAAAGTGGTTTTAACTATGAAACGTATTCACTCATAGTCTCAGTCAAAAATGACCAATCCAGATTTTCTGCTCGACTGCAACCTCCGTGACGATCAGCTCGCAACACTTCATTAAAATCAGCCGTCATAAGGACGTGGCCCGGCCATTCTCCAAAAGAAAAAAGAAAAAACAAAACCGTGGGTTTCAGCACAACTGGCTGTGATGAGCATCAACACCAGTTAGCTTAACAGACACTCTCCAAAACCTCACGGGTGCCGTAGAGCTGTGGCAATATTTACTCGTCAATCTTCACGAGGGGCGCGAGTTTCCTCTTCACTCAAAACGGCCCAGTCTTGGCTAAACAACCGGGCCCAGTGTTTATGTTTACGCCCAGAACCAGCGGCATCCACACAGATACCGTTTTTCAGAAGTCACAGAAAATATTTTTGTAAGCTAAAGCGGCTGGAGAGGAAAACAAACAGCACACATGATATTAGAGGACTCGTGAAGAGCGGTGCTAAGTGGGAGAAAGAGAGGAGAAGGACTGGGTGAAGGGTCAGGAGACTCTGGGGTCGAGGTCGGGCGTTTGAGAGCATAAATCAAAGCTGTCCGGCTAATGATGGCGGGAAGGGTTTGATCAACTCGGATCGCATGCGACTGGCGTCTGGGGGAAGTCGTCACTCTCAATAACTGCACAATGGTCTTGAGGGCCGAGCTGTCGTGGCCAAACACCTCTGGAGAAGAGACGTGGGCTCAGTTTTGTATACACTCTTAACAATAAAGGTGCTTCACGATGCCATAGAAGAACCTTTTTTGTCTAAATGGTTCCATTAAGAACCTTTAACATCTGAAGAACCTTTCTGTTTCACAAAAGCTTCTTTGTGGCGAAAGAAGGTTCTTCAGATTATAAAAAGGTACTTGACTGAATGGTTCTTCTGTGGCATCGCTGTGAAGAACCTTTTAAGCACCTTTATTTTAAGAGTGTAGCGTGCTCACTGAGAAACAACTGGTGTAGGAATTACTTTGAAGCTATTTCCATTTAGATATCGCAAGTACAATTTTCTCAGATAGTTTCAAAGAAACAGCACACGATGAGTTAAAAGTGACATCTTTTTAAATCGATTTACACTCATAAATCGCTGGTGAATTTCTCAAATAATTACAAAGAAACAGCAAGTAATGTTGAATTGTGACATGTGAAGAAAACTGAAAATAGTATGTTCTTGCTAAATGAATTTACACCCAGAAATTGCTAGTAAATTTTACGAATAATCACAAAGAAATGGCAAGTAACACATTGAACTGAACGTGAACTTTTGAAGCAGAAAAACTGAAATTAGTATTTTCTTCTTGCTATAGTGAATTTCACAAATAATTACAAAAAAGGCAAGTAATACACTGAATTAAATGTAAACATTTGAAGTAGAAAAAAATGAAAATATAATTTTCGTGGTTTCATTCAGAAGTTGGTAGTAAATTTCACAAATAATTACAAAGAAGTGACACTGAATTAGACATTACATTTTGTAGCCGAAAAACTGAAAATAGCGTTTTCTTTTATAAAACAATTTTCGCTTAGAAATTGTTGCAATGAGTTGGCTAAATATTTTCGTTTCAGTCGCGGAACTTCCCTCCCGTTCTCGCTCTTACCTGTCGATGACACCAGCGAAATTTACAACAATTGGATCATCCGAGCGACGGAGAGCAGAGAAAATAAATTCCCGGCGAATGGAAAACATACCTAGTAGATTCAGAGGAAAGCGCGGGCCGTGATGTCTGACATAAATCACTGCGTGTTTTCTCTTGTCAGAGGACTGTTTATAGTGCAGCCTTCCTTTACAAATTCAATGAGATCGAGAATCATTTGTCATATTCTGTGCACGGGATGAAAAGGAACTCCTGGAAGTATGAAATTATAGGCTAATGGCATTGGGATGACGCATGGGAGACACCGGGAGGCTGGATGAGGGATGGAAGTGTGTCGGAGCCAAGAGACAGACAGTTCAGGCCGTAATGATGAAATTATTACCTCGAGATCAAACAGGAACGTGCGTTCTTAATAAACCTGACTTGGAAAACCATTGGGAGTATCATGAACTCTTTCCCTGTCAGCATTTTTTTTTTAAATTGCTAGCCAGCGGCAGCATTTTTGATAATTTTCACAAAACTTTCATGAAAATAATGTGTTTTTTGAACATTAAAGCATGTCAACATATTCTGTTACACCAAATACACAAAATAATGATCTTTAAAAAAGCATCATATGACCGCTTTAAGTATATAATAAAATATAATTGGTTAGTCAATTACTAATTTCTTTTAGCAAGCATGTTTCAGAGAACAAGACTTATCAAATCACAATTTAAATTTTACAGTTTCATCTGGTTTCACTAGAGTAACTCTGGAGAAAAAAACAAAAACAAACCTTTTCTATAACATTTCTATTGAATGTCAATCAAGTCTCATCCACCCGTGGACACAAGGAGGGAAGCGTGAGTGATTTTTCCATAAAGGCAGAGAAAGTCAACAAGCGTCTGGATGATAAAAGCAGATGGAAATGAACGTGCATGTTTATATTCCACTCAGAGGCAGAGATAGAGAGATTATGAGTTATGACTGTGTCTGAACCATATGCAAAGTACTCTGACAGAGGGTCACAGCGGTGGAGATACAGTGCATAATAATGTACAGTATCATACGGCATTAGAAACTTACAGATATCATGGGAGGAAGATCTGCGCACATTAAACATCTAAAAATGACTCTTGAAAATTTAGGTTACACATTTCATGGAGCCTAAAGTCTGAGACCATTCATGCAGATGTTTTTATTTTGCACAGTATGTTTATTATTATTATTATTATTAATAATAATAATAATAATAATAATAATAATAATAAAGGACAAATATTTTTGGAGTGTTTTAGTATTTTAGTTTATTTATTTATTTTGTGTTTCTTGTAATGAGAATTAGCTGGAATTAGTGATCTTGAAATAGGAAATAGTGCTAAATCTTAAAATGCTAAATTATTGAATATCCTAAAACAAAT
>NW_015505385.1:1119566-1120186 GCF_001515645.1 Sinocyclocheilus grahami
AAACTTTTTTTTTTTCTACGTAGAAAAAAAAAAAAAAAAAAAAATATATATATATATATTACCTTTGAACCCCTGTTGTTAACTGTAACATGTTATTAAATAAATATTTATATTATTATTAAAATAATTATATCGTATATATTTTTATTTTAAATAATACTTAATAATATAGAATTAATAAATATAATTGTTAATTACAAATTGCTCATATTTAATTTAATTTAATTTAAAAAAAAGTTTTTTTCATTCTCATCATGATGAATTAACCAGCATACTGGTACATTAAATATATAGGCACAAACCACATCCCAACATTGATCTGATCCTACAAATCCCCACATTCTTAATTCATGTCTAAAGACTTTCAAACATCCAGCGGAGGAGGTGAACGTGAGGGCAGAGGAGGGTGAAACACATCTAATGGGAGAAACAGCAGCAGGTTATTATCTTAGACAGCTATCTTTGCTCTGGAGGTAATGATTATTTTCTCATTCACACTTTACTGCATCATGCAAAATACACACACACACATACACACACACACACACACACACACTCACACTCACACTCACACACACACACACACACTCACACTCACACTCACACACACACACACACAC
>NW_015505385.1:1120641-1127562 GCF_001515645.1 Sinocyclocheilus grahami
AATTATTGAATATCCTAAAAAAAAAAAACTTTGTTTATTTCTACGTAGAAAAAAAAAAAAAAAAAAAAATATATATATATATATTACCTTTGAACCCCTGTTGTTAACTGTAACATGTTATTAAATAAATATTTATATTATTATTAAAATAATTATATCGTATATATTTTTATTTTAAATAATACTTAATAATATAGAATTAATAAATATAATTGTTAATTACAAATTGCTCATATTTAATTTAATTTAATTTAAAAAAAAGTTTTTTTCATTCTCATCATGATGAATTAACCAGCATACTGGTACATTAAATATATAGGCACAAACCACATTCCTACAGGGCATTGCCGCAACCACATCCCAACATTGATCTGATCCTACAAATCCCCACATTCTTAATTCATGTCTAAAGACTTTCAAACATCCAGCGGAGGAGGTGAACGTGAGGGCAGAGGAGGGTGAAACACATCTAATGGGAGAAACAGCAGCAGGTTATTATCTTAGACAGCTATCTTTGCTCTGGAGGTAATGATTATTTTCTCATTCACACTTTACTGCATCATGCAAAATACACACACACACATACACACACACACACACACACACACTCACACTCACACGCACTCACACACACACACATAAACCTCTGCTTTCTCTCACAGTTTCTCTCTCTCTATGTGTGTCCATTCATATCTGCTGTAAATCTTTAGCTTTAGTGTATTTGGAGGCAGGGGGTTTCATGGTTTGAAGCAGAAGGTAATGACTTTAACCGCCCGAAGCTGTCTGCCGAGGGGAGATTTTTAATTTTTTTAGTTTAAGGCAACTCATTCAGCAGGTGTGACCGGCGACCCGAGCTTGTGTTAATTAGGTCATCGCACACGCACACGCACTCGCACTCACACACACACACACACACACAGACACAGACACACACATAAACCTCTGCTTTCTCTCACAGTTTCTCTCTCTCTATGTGTGTCCATTCATATCTGCTGTAAATCTTTAGCTTTAGTGTATTTGGAGGCAGGGGGTTTCATGGTTTGAAGCAGAAGGTAATGACTTTAACCGCACGAAGCTGTCTGCCGAGGGGAGATTTTTAATTTTTTTAGTTTAAGGCAACTCATTCAGCAGGTGTGACCGGCGACCCGAGCTTGTGTTAATTAGGTCATTTTGGTAATTAGAATGCACACTTAGAGGATAATAACTTTATCACTCTAAGTTATGCTTCTCCTGAGAATTTCAGGGGGTGTAATACTCTGGAGTAACTGAATTCATCCATCTTGCTCTCAACTTGATCCCGAAGTCATGAATTACCGTGCATTTCTGAAACGACACAAGGCGCATGCACTAGCTGTGTGGCGAGCTCATAGAAAAAACCTCCTAAATGATGTTTTGATGAAGGTTCGTAATCGCACAGGCCGCGTGTTCACCTTGAGCTGAATCTCCTCCCTATAATGAAGCGTCCTGCGCAATTTCCCTTCATTACTGATTAATGGGAGGAGCCGGGAAGGCTTGACGACTCAAAACAGCGCTAATAATAACCGAAGAGTGTATTATCGGCTAATGTTTGCCTGTATTCTTGAGGTTTCTGCAGAGAAGCATTCGGTAAGGTCCAGTCAGCAGTCTGCGGGTCCAGACTGTGTGTGTGAACGCATGTGCCGCAGGATCAGCGCACCGAAGCAACCTCAGGAACGCCAGAAAGCAAAACACCACTCACCTCAACTCAGCAGAAGAAAAGCAATGAAAACACTGAGACTGCTCCCCTTAAGATTGTTTTTGGCCAGTAAAGTCCTGTTTTAGGAAACACAAGCCCACTTTATAACGCATCCACTGAAATGTACAGACTTTTCTTCCATGTAGCGTCTATTTACTATTCAGTCGGCCGACATGCTGTATTTTAGCCAAATCTGTCGAAATTAATCTATTTCGAACGTGCAAGTGGATGTATTTGCTTCTCGTACAAGGCCTCGCCGGTTGCTGTTCTGCTTGCTAAGAAGCAAACAGTGCACGGTTCTTTGAACTATGGCAACCATAAAAACAAGATTCTGATCTCGAGGAGGAAAACCACAAAACACTACTGTTTCTTAAATGGCTGATTATATAGTAAATACGCAAGGATAAACTCATCTAGCGTTAGTACGGTTCTATATGTTCCACACTCCATGAAAGGCTTCATATCTGCAGCTGATCGGAGGCCAGCGAGGGAACCGTCTCCTCAGCGTGTTCGGCTGGCACTGCCCGTCTGCTACAGGCCAACACAAGCAGAAGACGCCAAAGCAAGGCTAGCCACCGCCTCCTCGTTATTAGCAACCTTTGTGGAAAAAGAAGTACGCTTTAACATGCCTTTAAAAAGAGCACATATACATTTAGTCATTTAGCAGACACTTTTATCCAAAGTGACTTACAAATGATGACAACAGAAGCAATCAAGACCAACGAAAGAGCAATAATATGCAAGTGCTTTGACAAGTCTAAAGCCTAACACAGTACATGTATAGGGTCAAGTCAACAAATAGATCAAATAGAATTAAAACAGAGAGTGCTAGATTAAGAGGGTCACATAACGATGGAAGAGATGTGTTTTTAGCTGTTTCTTTAAGATGGCTTAGGACTCAGCTGCTGGGATTGAGTTGGGCAGGTCATTCCACCAGGAGGGAACAGTTAATGTATTGTATTGTATTTTATGCATTTTAGCACATATTATGTAAATAAACACACAAAAGTGTGAACTGAATGTAATGTCTTCGGGCACTTAATTGCATGTTATTTGCAAAATGTAACACTTTATTTAAAGCTTTTATATTTAATGCATTATGAAAGTAGTTCCCTATCTGTCGTGACTCGACATATACGGGATTCATTTGGGAGCCCCAATCATCTCTGACTTTAAGAGAAAACGCAAATGACATTTGGCTAGTGGATTTTGCATACCTGAGCCACTCCGCGAGCGTATGGGTATAAACAGGCGACAGGTGCATCCAGCGATGGTGGATTCCACTAGGCATATCAACTGAAAGAGCAAATTTCCTAAAAGAGCAAATCACGGATGGTTCGCGTCTCTTTAAAGATGCCGTTCCCTCTGTGTCCTCTTGGTTGTGGTCATTACCTGTCTTTTGAGGACGGACACGATCATTGTCTTCAGTGTCTTGGCATCCAACAAGACACTGAAGTCATGTGCCTGTTGTGCCTGTTGCATTTTAACTTTGGTTACAGTTATTTATTAAAAATATATAATGCATTACAGTGTGCATTATGAATACCTTTATAATGCATCATATTTAAAGGCTTTAAGTGTTATATTATGTTAATTGGTTGAACTTAAGAGTTATTTTTGACCCATTTAAATAAGACTTAAGAACACTGTAAAAAATAAACCTTCTAAACTTACAAAATTGTTGAACATTTAGCTTCTACCTATTTTAATTGTCTGATCTATTTTAACTGTCAGAAAAAAGCACTTTAAATATGTACAAAATAGGTTTAAACTGAAACTACTTAAACCATAATCCCCATTTTATTGTATTAACTGAAACTGGAAGGAGTTCATATTACTCACTTTTTTATAAGCAATTAATTCTGTAATACATTGACAATAATTCAGAATTATTACAGAATGCACTGTTTAAAAGTGTGTTAAGAATCTGTCATAAAAGTGTACTCTAAGGGATTTTTGCGCTCCAAAATGAAAATTCTGTCATCATTTTGTGTGCAAACACATTGAACGCATTGCATGTTGGTAACCAAACAGCTGATGGCAGCCACTGACTTCCATAGTATTTTTTTTTTTCAAACTATGGAAGTCAGTGGCTACCGTCAAACTTTTGGTTACCAATATTCTTCAAAATATATTATTTTGTGTTTGCCAGAAGAAAGAAACTCATGAAGGTTTGGAACAACTTGAGGGTGAGTGGAGTATGACAGAATTTTAATTTTTGGAACTCTTCTTTTTACTGTCCTTTTATTTTATTGATACTATACTGCAAATATAATTTTTTTTTTTTTTGCGGCGTCAGAGAGGGTGGAACTGAAACGAACTAGTACGGGATGAGGTTTCAGTACACGTCAAGGAGTGTCGGCACGGTTTGGCTGGCAAATTATTGCTGGCCGACGGTCTATTATTTTACAACCAGAGATCGTTGTCGAGAGTAAGGTAGAGGAGAAGGAGAGGGAGAGAAAAGAGCGAAGCCTCTGGCTAACTGCCGGAGGGGAAAGGGGTTACTGAATACTGTAATAATCTTTAAAAAATATTACAAGAGTGGCCACAGCACTTGCTAAGAATAGGCCACAGAGAGAGAGCGAGAGCGAGAGCGAGAGCGTAAGACCATTGGGCAGATTTGGATCCACAATAAATAACAAATGTGGTGGGCTCAAAGTCAAATTAACACCTCCACTCCAGGACAGGAACATTTATATTTAACCACAGCTGAAGATGTTTTTGATGGTTAAAGTATCTGTCTATAATATAATATAGAATGTTGATATTCCTAGACTGCAACTAGGGATGGATCATAATGGTAGACTGTGTGTGTAATAACCGAAATACAAGCTATGACATTTGAAAGAAGTAGAAGCAAGGAAAAACAAAAAACAACAAAACAAAAAAAACTAAAACATAATTGTGAGAAATAAACTCAGAACTCAGAATTCTGAGAAAATAGTCGAAATTGCGCAATATAAACTCAGAATTCTGGTAAAGTCCGATTTGTGAGATATAAACTCAGAAATCTGATTAAAAAATAAAAGTTGGAATTGCAATATATAAACTCATAATTCTAAGGGGAAAAAAAGTCAGAATTGCGAGATATGAACTCAGAATTCGGAGAGAAAAAAGTTGGAATTGCCAGATGTAAACTTAGAATTCTGAGGGAAAAAAAACAAAACAAAACATTGAATTGCGAGAAATAAAATCAGAACTCAGAATTTTGTAAAAAAAAAAAAAAAAAAAGTTGGAATTGCGAAATATAAGCTAAGAACTCTGATAAAAATAATCGGAAAAGTGGGATATAAACTTCTTGCTATTCCTTAATGATCCCAGCTCCTAATTATTTTAATGTCTGTAAAGAATAAACAATTGTATCACTTTGCGATGCTCCCCTTTAGACATTCTGTTGACTACATCAGATCATCAGAGTATCAGTAGACTGTCTGCTTGTTATCTGCTAACACTTCATTTCGATGGTACCCCAACAGACATTCTACTGACTAGAAGTCACTTTGCAATTACATCTCAACTCACTCTACTAACTCTAACCTAACAGTCTGCTAATACTCTAACGAGAGATACAATCTTATGAGATATGTCTAAAGGAGAGCATCAAAATAACCATTATTTTCACATTCTAATATTTCACAGTTAGTTGTAAGCAGTCATTCTCAACCATATTTATTTATTTATATGTCGCATGTTTTCCCCACCCTAGTCACTTATAGGCCGCACACAGCAGGGCTGGAGCCACTGAGTGTTATTTATCCAGAAGATCCAATCACCCTCCACACCCTGATATGAGAAGTCTGGGAAAAAGACGTAGCGTCTCGGTAATGAGCTTTTAGCCTGATTTGCGTCAAAATCCACCCGAGCCAGACGCAATCACACAATTTACCTGCGCCCATAAAGTCAGGTGTAAATTCTCCCTGACTTTCATTTCCCCTCGACAGGGTTTGAGTGAGTCCAGAGGGATTTTGCCCGATCCAGACAAACGCTCGGGATGGCGTCTGTGCCAGCTCGCCTCTTCTGAGTCTCGAAACCGGGAACCACAAATAAGTTTAAAATGTCAACTACCCGACAGGGAGAAACTGTTTTCCTAGCCTCATAAAATTATTTTGGATTTTAGTGTTTTTCTAGCACTCTTGCACACGTTTAACACTCTCCCTCACTTCATGAAAAAGAGGAGGGAAGTAGGAGGAGGTGTAAGTTATAATGGCCTGGCCTCACAACGAATTAAAATGCAACATTATATCGTTCGACCCTGTTCGTTTGGAGGCCGTAACAGGCATCTCTCTCGCTTCTCAATAGAGGTAATAAATTAAGAGTGATGGCTAATTTTAGGCGAAACCCAATCCCTCACCGTAAATTGCAGGCCAAGCGGGACCGTTTAATCAAACTCCGTCTGGCTTTGCCGCCAATATTGAAATCAAAGAGTGCGAGGGTTTTGTGAATGTGTGCTGTTTTGCAGTAGGGACAATGTAAAAATCACAACTTCTGAAATGTGGTTTGTCAGGTTTACCTCCTCTAAAGACGGAGGCCAGCTGTAGCAGAGTTGAGCTGCCGCAGCTGTACTGTATTTATGTCTACATGCTGTAGTGTACTTTTGAGAGCACTTGACTTTAAGTCCAGAGTTTAAAAAAAAACAAAAAACTTCTCATTCTTTGATTCGATCTGATACAGTGCTTTAGTTTTATTGTGGTTGTTATGCCGTTTCGAGCTGCATGCTGAGTGCTCATCACAATCATTGTTTAATTAATGTTACATTCAGATGTACATACTGTAAATGCATTTTCAATGCAACTTCCAAAAAAAAATAAAAAATCATAAAATTTGTACAATTAAGTTCCGTGATTATTGTAGGTAAAAAACTAAAAGTACGTCAAAGTTGTGCATAGCATGTGATTCATGCAGAACAAAGGTGTTTTTTTGTTTACGGGTGGTTTTGGTAATCCATAAACATTTTACAAAATATCAAAAACAAAGAGTTATATTTGTATCAGTTAAGTTTAACAGAAGTTGAAACCAAAGTGCTGTACAGGTAGTATAAAACAAACTTATTAACAAGACAATTATGATATAAAATAACATACATAATTAGCTTTTTTCATGAGTAATTGTGGTTTAAACCGTTAAACAATTTTAATAGGCAACTTTTTTATTTATTTATCTTATGCAAATTCATGTTCACACATATATATACAGTATATATATATATA
>NW_015505385.1:1127804-1137804 GCF_001515645.1 Sinocyclocheilus grahami
GAGAAAATTAATTAATTAATTAATACATTAATAAATAAATAAATAAATAAATAAATGAAAAAAAAAATATTCTGGAACCAAGGTTGCTAAAAATGTCTAGTTGCTCTGGCATTGTATTGTCATCATCTCATTAAAATTACATTATATAGTTTTAATACTTTGTCAAAATTAAAGAATGACCATATGTTTTCAGTCAAGTAGTTAATCTTTCAGAACGAGGAACATGTTATGAAATGTCGACAGGGATGTATCACATTAAGCGTGAGTTTTAAAAATGCCAGGTCAGCTTTTTGATACCCTCAACATTAATTTCACATTATTTCGAGGTCAGCGGAAAAAAAAAAAAAAGTGAAAAAAATGTGCTTTTCTTTTTTTTTTTTTTTTTTAAGCCATTTTTCAGCTCCAGCCGTGTGCCAAAGAACACGTTTTCGCCGAAATCAGTGACATTCACAATAAACTTTGAGATATTTATTTCGAGGTCAGCGGAAAAAAAAAAAAAAGTGAAAAAAATGTGCTTTTTTTTTTTTTTTTTTTTTTTAAGCCATTTTTCAGCTCCAGCCGTGTGCCAAAGAACACGTTTTCGCCGAAATCAGTGACATTCACAATAAACTTTGAGATATTGAATAATTATCCCCAGGAATGCTGGACATATCCAATCTGCTCCCGTAGCCTTGGAAAAGTTACATGACACGTCGAGCAGATGAGGGAATCATTCCCTCAAGATTAAAACAGCCTGTTGAATGGCATTTCTTCTGAATCCCAAAGCAATTAAGATATTGTCTTACTGGGCTGAAGGGAAACTGGCGTGATTTCCTGCTGCGTCAGCGGTTTGTGAGCGATGACTCGGATCTGACATGTTTCTGAGATTGTTCACTCTTTAATTTGTATAATGCCATTTAATCTTTAATGGCATTATACAAATCTACGAGTCTACACAATGTTTGTGTATTGTCTGAAAACATGCACCTGCTCATGAAAATGTTAAAATGTGGTCTGTGTGGACATTTTAAAATGTAATTCTAATTTTTATTAGCATAGATGTGTCTCTCTCTCTCTCTCTCTCTCTCTCTATATATATGTATGTATATATATATACATTATATATTTTTAAATTATCAAAATGTGTATACAATTTTAAGCTGCTGTGCATATCTGTATATATTTACATATAATTTGTTCATATATAATTCTCTCTTATTACACACACACATACACACACACACACACACATATACGTCAATTTAGCTCAAAGGGAATCATTTATGATTTTATAGGGAATTTGGACAGAATCACTGTTTTACGACTGATCACTGAGTCGGCCAGCGATTCATTGAACAAGCCGTATAACATCAATTCTACAATGTATATTAATATCCAAAGTATAGTGAAAAACTATTTATTAGCACAGTAACAAGATCTGCATTTTTAGACATTAACTTGTAAGCACAAAATTATTTACTTTTCAATATAAATAAGGCTTTACTGGATAAATCGAAGACATTTAAACTAATCTAACACACGCATTCACACATTCACACAAGTTGTAGAAAGAGAGAAAGTGAGGAAAAAATGACTTTGAGAGAGTGAAAATGTGAAATCCCAAGTTTATAGCAATATGTGCGATTGCTTAGACCTGAACAACCATCAATAATTTAATTAACCCTCGAACTGAGTTCCTCAATGAGGTTAAAATTTATATTAAATGCACCAGTTCAGCTACAATCTGGAGGTACTTGCGTTTCTTGTTTAGGGGGTTCCCTTGTTGTACTCATTGCAGAATGGGGTTTCCCGAGGTTGCTGATTGGTTGGATGTCCAGTAGTCGTTCGAAGTGACGTCTTGGGAAGCCAATGGTTGGACGCTGGCTGAAGATGCGGAGTTGTGGGCTAGTTGAAGTTTTGAGGAGGTCACAGATTCGAGGTGAACTCAGAGACACGGCGTTTTGGCAAAACTTAACTCAGAACACGAAACTCTCAACAATAAAATTAAAAGAAACTGAAGTAAAAGAAAGAAAAGGGTAAAGTTTGACGAGACTAGATGTTGTTTCTCCTCATGGTTTTAGAGGAGCTGCTGGCATGCAAGTCAGAGCACACTGTACGGCGCTCGAAGAAGTCATGGGCAAAAAGCATGACTAAAAGCATAAAGCAAAAAGCTAAAAGTATAATTTGATGGTGTCCTGAGTTTATAAACTGGGATGTTGGACACATCCCAAATAGTGTCTTGACCAAGTAAGACATTGTCTTAGCTCGATCTAAGCGGGTGAGTTGTTTACTTACTTAATATTTAGTCAATAATGACATAATGTTCTTTATTCAGGCCAAGAGCTCGCACGAAAACAAGAGGCAGGATTATCGCATTAACCGAACACATCCAATCATAACCGATAATATCCAATCATATCGCGATGGAGGCATTGCCTCCTCTCACATGATTTTCCCCCATTCATTCTCAATTACCCCCCATTAAACCCACGGCACGCTAAGGGGTCTCTGTTGTAAGTCAATGGGCCGAAGGGAGGAAAGCCTCCGCAAGTATTCTACCTGCGGGTGTCACTGTTGGACTGTGTTATTTTATAAAAACGAGGGACTTTTATACTTTTAATGTCATATTTATTAGTACTATTTGCGTTTTATTTTTGTAATATCGATTATTAAATTATCAAATTTTTTGAGCAGACACTGCCTCCCTTGTGTGTGTCTGTGTGTGTGTGTGTATATCAAGCGGCACGACAGGTGGATTGCCCACAGTCGAGCTAGGTGGGCGTGGCTTCAGCAACCTGCTCCCGCCTCTTTGCCCATTTTTGATTATCCGGGAGTGACACACTGCCAAGATGGCGACGGCCGGCTCCGCCCACTTTTGAGCTTCAAAAACGCTCTCTTAGAAATCTACGGGTGACGTCATGGACACTACGTCCATGTTTTTATACAGTCTATGGTGTATATATATAAAAAAAAATAAAATTTTTGTTACATTTTCTCTTGCCAAGACACACTATTAAATATGAATCATAATTCTAATATGTAAGGGTATTAGTGCTTAAACTGAGCATTGCTTGACTTTTCCTAATAAAATGTACTGACCCAAATCAAGCTTATTTTGGCAACTGAAAAATAAAGGAATAAATACTAGTACAAAAAAGACACAAAAAAGAGTCAGTCTGTATAAATATTTGCACACGCAAATGGAACATAATTAGATTAATTATTCCCATGTTTTTGCTTTCTTCCTCTCTCAAATGACTGCTAATTGTAGGCCCTTGCAACTCAAAGGTACAAATAAACAGCACCTGTGCCAGATTGCCATAAACACAAAATGCAGTCAACCACTTTAAATCACCTCCCACCATATTACATCAGTGCCTGAGGCAAACCTCTCCATAAAGATCAACTTATATTGGGCTGGACCGGTGAACTCTCATGCCTGCGGTGAAATAGCTCGCATCCAGCGGTGTCTGAAGCTTCATGTTTAATTTGAAGGTGGCCCATCATTCAAACTGGCCTCAGTTACCACCAATCACTCACTGAAGAAAACTCGTCACTCGTCTTGTCCGTGAGCCCGAAGGCTTTCCTCAAGGCAAAGGCTGATTGGAAAATGTGAGGAGCAAAGAACTGGATTTGTCTTCCAGTCATCATTGCACTAAATGCCACCTAATAATGTATATTTACAGTGCCATGCTGTCTTTGCTTTGATGAGCTCAATGCTGCCATGGATTTCCAGTGTTCATGCTGCAGTTTTCTACGTCACTCTACTGAATGCTGTTTTCTTTATTTTTTATGCTGTTAGACTTCTTTAGAACGGTTGATGCACAAATCTATGTTTATCTAAACAGATATTTAACTTTGGCACATAACTCACTCCACACTGTTCGTGCTCTTACATTCCCATCAATCAGACGATAAAAAATCCTATAGACTAATATTGGACCCGAGCCATATCTAGTTACCAGAACATCATTGAGACCTCTGGATGGGTTTTGTTGACTCAGACCAGTACAAAACCACCTACATGGGACTTTTTGAGTCTGAAATCTTAATCTGAATCCATAAAAACCCACAGATTTCCCCCAAATGTTGTCCCAACTAGTTAAACAGAGCTGTCTGAACAAATTAAACAATATTGATTAACTGTAAAGGTTTTGTGAGTTCCCAACATGCATTGCAGCATGAGAAAATTCAATGATTTCAAATTATTGTGTCGCTGTTTTTTTTTTTTTTGTCATTGTTGTTAGTTATCTGTTGTAGAGCTCATCTTTTTACATTTGTTGATCGTTTTTGAGGTTTGTGAGCTGAGGTTTGGAACTATATCCCATGTTTGCTTTGTAAACTGATTGCACCTTGAGAAACAAAGAGAGTTCACTTCACACATAATACCATAATAATAGCCTGAAACAAAACAGTTACTTAAAGAAATAGTTCACCCAGGCCTCCATCCAAGCTGTAGATGAGTTTGTTTCTTCATCACATTTGGAGAAACGTAGCATTGCATCAGTGTCTCAGCAATGGATGCTCTGCAGTGAATGGGTGCCGTCAGAATGAGAGTCCAAACAGCTGATAAAAACATCACAATAATCCACAAGTAATCCACAGCACTCCAGTCCATCAGTTAACATCTGGAGAAGACAAAAGCTCAAACAAATCCAGCATTAAGATGTTTTAACTTTAAGCCATCTCTTCTGGCTAAAATACGAGTCCATAATCCATAATAACTCTTCCTCCAGTGAAAAAGTCCATCTCCTGTAGTCTCTCACATCAAAATCCAGCCACCTGGTGAATCCTGGAGAAACCAAGATTATGAATAGAGGAGTTTTATTTTAGCCAGCAGAACGATTCCTTAAATACAACATTTGTAACACCTTATAAATAAGTGAAAATTACACATTTCATAAATTAATACGGTTGTTTCAAGATTTTCATATACAAGACATTCAGTTTGATTTATATACTGTATGTTTATCAACTTATATTTATAATTTATATAAGCATCATTTATAAATATATACGGTGATTATTTATAATTTATAATTATTTATAACTTATATCACCATATATTTATCATTTATTTATTCCTAATCCCCTGTCACATATATATATCCTGTTACATTTGTGAACATTTGTTATACAAGTCTTGTTATGTTATTTAGTAACATTAAATAAAGTTTAACATTAAATAACATTTTTTTAAATAGTTGAGATTTTTATATTTTTCTTACATTTTTTTGGTAATGTAGCAGCTACTCAGAAAACGACAGCAACTCTATATTAATGTGTTAAAAATTGCTCCATCCACAGGACTCTCAATCGTGATCCACTGATGAATGTGTGTTGAATGCAGCACCTGTCTGATGCGTATTCTGTCTGATACCTGTCTGACTGTCTCTGGAACAAATAACATCACTAAACTATGACAGGCAATCCGTGTCTGAGCTTATTTGTGTACACACGCATGCTTTACTTTCACTTTATACACCATGAACTCAACCCAAGAGAACCATCTTTCGCAATTTGTGCTGGACTGTAATAAAACACGGTGGCATGAACCAACCGCAGGAGGAAGGAGTTTTTGTTGAACTGCTAGAATTCTTCTTCGGCAAAACAGACAAAAGGAAAACTTGTGAAATCAGAAGTGTGGAATAAACAGAGGATGTTTAAAGGTTTTTTTATGACGGAAAAAAGGTCTGCTTTTCATCTGAGTACAGCTGAAGGATGTGGTATGTGACTCAGCGGGCCTCACAGGACGACAGAGCACCAACACAATTCACTCATCTGTCCGCACATCCTTCCTATTCACACTCCTTTTCCCATCTATATGCTCTCAACACCTCAATCTATTAATCTGCAATCCATCCTATTCATTCCAGCCCAGCATTAATTAGTTAGTTAGTTAGTTGGTTGGTTGGTTGGTTGGCTAGTTAGTTAGTTGGTTAGTTGGTTAGTTAGATGATTGGTTAGTTGGTTGGTTGGTTGGTTAGTTAGTTAGTTGGTTAGTTGGTTAGTTAGTTGGTTGGTTGGTTGGTTGGTTAGTTAGTATGTTGGTTAGTTAGTTAGTTGGTTAGTTGGTTGGTTGGTTAGTTAGTTAGTTGGTTGGTTGGTTAGTTGGTTGGTTGGTTGGTTGGTTGGTTGGTTGGTTGGTTAGTTGGTTGGTTGGTTGGTTGGTTGGTTGGTTGGTTAGTTGGTTGGTTGGTTGGTTGGTTGGTTAGTTGGTTGGTTGGTTAGTTGGTTAGTTAGTTGGTTGGTTGGTTGGTTAGTTAGTATGTTGGTTGGTTAGTTGGTTGGTTGGTTGGTTGGTTGGTTGGTTGGTTAGTTGGTTGGTTGGTTAGTTGGTTAGTTGGTTGGTTGGCAGTCTTGATATCAGAGGTTAGTTAGTATGTTGGTTGGTTAGATGGTTGGTTGGTTGGTTGGTTGGTTAGTTGGTTGGTTAGTTGGTTAGTTGGTTGGTTGGTTGGTTAGTTAGCTGGTTGGTTGGCAATCTTAGAGGAGTCATATCACAAGGAACTAAATTAATAAATATAAAGTTGTTAAGTTAAGTTAAGTTAAGTTATGTTAAGTTAAGTTGTATGCTTTGGAAATTTTGCTAAAATTGCTATCAACTGCTAGCTACCTCACGTTTTTCGACTTGTCCTAACCCTTTACCAACAAATTATTCTCTGCACACTACATTTACAAATCATATCTGTTCTTGAAGTCAGAATATGTTCTATGGTATCCTCAAGCTGAACTCTTTAGAGCACAAAATGCCAGAAACATTGATGAACCCGTAACAAGGCAGTTAAGTGCCCTTAAATTTAGACAGCCACATCTTTAATAGACAGCACACAAATGGTTGTGTCTGTGCCACGTGTGCTCTTACCTGCTAAAGCCTGAATCAGTTAAAATCCTCATTCCCGAGCGGGTTCAGAAATACTGCTATCCAAAATAACACTGGGGTTGCATGCTCCTGAAATTGACACTGAATTGCCAAGAAGCATGAAAGACAACATTCCTGACCTCGCCATCAGACTATCAGACTTATTAAATGGCTTTTGAATTTGCACAATTTCAAATGCATGTTTAATGCTATGAAAGTGTGTGTGAATGTGTTTCCGAACTAAAAAAAAAAAACTAAGTCAAACATAAAACATGCAGAGAGAAAAGGCTGCAATAAATAAAATAAAAATACAAAGCATATCTAATATGACTCATTAAATGCCACAGCAAAATAAATGCCTATTTTTTAACTGTTTCTGAACTATAAAAAAATATTAAAAGTGCTTTTCTGCTTATTGATATTTAAAGTATAAATTGTTAACCTGAAGACATGTGGTGCAGCCAAAATGCATAATCATGCCGAGAAAAAGTACAAAGTGTATCTAATCTGTTATTAAATTAACTTTTATTTTTAAACATTTAAGTGCAGCAAAACAAAGAAATTGCAAATGCATAGTTTTAACTCTGTGTAAGTGAGTGTGTGTGTGTGTGTGTGCATGTTTATGTGGTTTATGAGGACACAAATTTGTATAATGACATGGGTATGACATAGGTATTACAACGAGAAGGTGATTTATGAGGACATTTTGAGTGTCCCCGTAATTTAAAAGGCTTATAAATCATTCAGAATGAGTTCTAAAAATGCAGAAAGTCTCCTGTGAGGGGTAGGTTTAGGGGTAGGGTTGGTGTAGGGCAATAGAAAATACGGTTTGTACAGTATAAAAACCATTACGCCTATGGAGAGTCCTCATAAACCATAAAAACCAACATGTGTGTGTGTGTGTGTGTGTGTGTGTGCGTGCATGCGTGTGTGAATGTAGGTGTTTCAGAACTAAGTGAGTCTTCTGTATATTTTTCCACAGGATCAATGTCAGGTAAGTAGGAGACAGAGAGAGCGAGATGGAGTCGGTCAGAGGAACCTCTCCCTCTCTAATGATAGAGTAAATAAACCCAGGTGAAAGGCAGCTTGGTGCTCATGCGGGAAGAGTGTGTCATGTCACAGCTTCCAAACACAAGTGGGAATGAAATAAGAAAAAAGAAAACCCATTTGTCTGATACTCAACAGGTTCTTGAGCTTTCGTCCAGGAAGAGCAAGACAGATGATGATGCTAGGGGATGTTTGTCAACTGCTGACATGCAAAATAAAGAGTACAACATTGAAGTGGAGCCACATATAAGTTTGATGCTATTATTCCTATACACCAGAATAACTTATGTTAATTGTAAAATGTGGACAAATCTGTCAAACTTTGTGCTGTTCCTAGTGGTGTAGCACCTACAGCGCTGCATATTGTTCTGAAGGATCCATATAATTCAGTACCGCTGAATCGTTTGAGTGACAGAGGTTGAAAAAGGGTCATAAAAAGCAATACAACTTTACTGGATTAATGACTTGAGGTTCTATCTATTATTTGACTCCAGAATACATTAAAATGGGGACAGAAGATGGGGGCATAAAACTAAAATATAAATAAAACACATAAATAAATAAATTTTAAAAAGCCATAAATTAAATTAAATTAAATTAAATTAAATTAAATTAAATTAAATTAAATTAAATTAAATTAAATTAAATTAAATTAAATTAAATTAAATTAAATTAAACATGCAGAAAACATGCAAAGAATAAATATTATACAATACAAATTATTCCTGTAGACCCTTTAAATGTATACGGTCAGTTAGTCTTCAGACTACAACCTGAACCCATTTTTAATAAAACTAATTTAAATCACTTACTAGATATGACAAGAGAGGATGAGTCATTGATCCAGTAATGTTTTATTGCCTTTTTATGACAATTTTTTCAAACTCAAAAAAGAAAGTTGCTCAAACTATTCATGTGGTGTGACTTAAAAGCTACATTTTAACTTTCACTGAGAATGATAAGCTAAACTTAAAAGAAGAAGAAAAAAAAGTAACTAAAATGAATATAAAGACTATATTTACAAGAACTTTTTTTGGACAAACTTTTTCCTGTCTTTTTTTATTGCCACTATTTTTTTTTTCATTGATTATACTAACATTATAAGTGACTCTCAATGGAAAATTGTGTAATAATAATAAGTAATGAATGATATGATCTCTGTAAAGTAAAGAGTCAAATAATTGTTTGCCGATGTTTTCGTGACTGTATGAGGGAAAACACGAGCTGATATACATATGTTGTGTCGTCCCCAAAGTCACGTCTCCACCAGCTCAATCCTACGCTGTACCCAACCAATGTTACGCCGATAAGCCACTTTCACAGATTTTTGGCAGCGATCCACTTTCTTTAAGAGCGAAGGGCACAAACGCCCCCTCCTCTGCCACCGCATGACAAACACACAGTCTGCCGCTTTGGGTCCAAACCAAGAGAGGGGATTGAAAACACTCCAAAAAAAAACTTTCCACACAAACGACAACTCAAAAACAGCCAGCATTCCACACGGACGACTTACAGACGCAGACAATGCGATCAGCAGAGCTGTTGACACATTGTTATTATGCTCAGAAAATAATTATCCCAGTGAAATCAGGAAGAGCTTTCATTTCCTCCTGTGCTTCTGATGTCTGTGAACGTCGCTCCCACATCACCACTCTGTCTGTTTTGCTCACACCCAGAAGTGCAGCGTGATCTGTTGTTGTGTCTGGTGTTTCTGGGTCAGTGACTTCATATGCTGGAAACAGCTTGCTCTAAAAATAACCAGAACGTCAGCTGACTGGTGTAACATCCACATGTGGATGGGCTGGGCTGATGACACACACCTGCTAGTGTGTAATGACCTGCGCTGGTACACTTAGGTGTCACTTTGATGGTGCCCAGTCAGTCAGAGTAACATTACACACACACACACACACACACACACACACACACAGGTTTACTTAGCTATCTAAATGGGGACTCTCCATAGGCGTAATGGTTTTTATACTGTACAAACTGTATTTTCTATCGTCCTACAACAACCCTACCCCTAAACCTACCCCTTACAGGAAACTTTCTGCATTTTTACAATTTTAAGAAAACGTTGTTTACTTTATTTTTATACCAGTTTTACAA
>NW_015505385.1:1140304-1152804 GCF_001515645.1 Sinocyclocheilus grahami
ACAGCTCTAACAAAGTTTTGAGGAAACTCTAAGCCTCATCTTTTGAAATGAGCATGTTTTATTGGTACTATCATTGTATGACTTTTAAATGGCAGGATTCATATATATTTCTTAGGGATAGTTCACCCAACAATTGAAAATTCTGTCATCATTTACTCACTCTCAAACCTGGATGAGTTTCTTTGCTCTGTTGAACACAAAAGAAGATATTTTGAAGAATGTTGGTAAGCAAGCAGCTGCTGCAGACATTGATTGAACAGTATTTCCCCCTGCTACGGAAGTCAATGGCTGCCAGCAACTGAAAGAAGAAATAAATTATCTATTAACTATCACTTTAACCTGTTTTCAGTGAAGTCTGGGGAAGTTTCTCAATGGTTTATGTGACTGGAAACTCAGTGGAGGTTAAATAAACAGAGATGATTCAGGTTTTGCTACATTAAATATGTCAAACATTTGATGGTATCTCTGCAGCTGTGTTTCAGTTTTTAGTCCGAAGGATGATGTTAGAATATATTAGACAGTTTTGTTGCAAACTGAGCCGCAGCACACGTGTGAATTCACAGGTTGCGCGTGGCATGATGTGAATGGTGATTATGCTGTGCAGACAAGAGAGAAATTACAATAAATGTGACTGATTTCAATTATTTGATTCTAGTATTTTTAGGTCTGCGTGTGATTTGGCCGTCCCCTTGAAAAATCTGGAAGTAATCATTTTGTTAAAAAGAACAACTACAAAAAAAACAGCAGTAACAAGAACAAAATTTCAACGTGGGACTAAGAAAAGAGGAAATAAGAGAGAGTGAGCATTTATATTTTTACGTTTTTTATTATATTTACATGTTAAATAGTCGAATACAGATGATCGGACTTGGTTTCCTTAATGCACTTAAAAAATCAACCCTGCCAGGAATTGATTCCTTCAGAAGTAATTCTAATTCACATTCATTCAAGCTTAGAGGGCTTCATGTGTCACAGAAATGTGAAAATATAATTATAATAAAAATATAAATATAAATACATGCAGTATATTTAAATCTACTTTTAAATTTTTTTTCCCAACAATTGATTTATTTAGAATTGTATTTAATTTTATTTAATTGTATACTGACTTCTATATTTTGTGTATATACACACATGATGAAGCAGTCAACAACAACAACAAAAAATGCAATTTTCTTCCACAGCAAAATATAAAAAATACACAGTTTGTCATATGAAGCTAATGTATGAAATAAATGGTGCTAAAAGTAAAATGTATTGTATTGCTCATTTATGATTAACTGAACAACAACTCTGCCTTGACACATGTTTAATGGAGAGGACAACAATGCTTTTTCAGCTGGACTTTTCCAGATGGACACAACAGTTCCAGTAAAACACTCATCATTATGCAACATGTTCCATTATATAAATAGCTTTACTATTCCTGCACAGGTATGACTGAAATCCCTGAACATCGATCAGGAAGCAGCACATTTTTTGTTCCTCATTATTTCCACTCAGTTCTCAATCACAGCGATCTTGACCTACTAGTATTGCAAAGATGAAGCGATATCCAACAAAATGCCATCCATTAGTTTCCATTAGAGTCACCCAGCGGGGGTCTGGGTATCAAAAAACACAATAAAACCAACAGCAGGAGCTCAAGGCTTGCAGGAACACAGCTTGTTAATTAGAAAACGACACATGCACATTCCTTTACTACTGCGCTGCGTCCCAAGAGAGAGGACACTAAAGCGAAGGGAAACAGAGGGTGACATTTGTTAGTTTAGGGGTTCAGATAGGCCAGTGTTAGTTGGCACAGTTGAAACACATCAAGAGTATCATGGCGAAAGGTGTTTGGTGCCTCAGCCTCAGGGCAGCATGGGGTCTCTGGAGAGGCCTGTCCCAGTCTATTACTGGCTGGTGGATGGGCAGGTCTTTGGGGTGAGGCTTGGGCTGGAAAAGATGATGGAGGCTGTCATTACTTAGGCTGACTCAGGCACCGCCACAGACGCCTCAGTGAGTGGCTCAGGTCTGATGACATCACAGAAACTAGCCTATTAATTCATTTCGCCATGGTTAGGGGACAATTTGCAAATCTTCCTTCAAAAGAGCTGTCTATTGAAAAAAACAACATCTAATTGGTCTACATATTGTATTTGGCGTATATATGAAGGTTTGATGTCTTTTTTCATTAAAAACATGATTTGTGATTTAAAAAAATAGGCATAATAAAGGATGAATGCCCGTTCTTCCCGACGCTGACGGATGTCAGACTACTTATGCATCTGTTTTTCCTGCTTTTTTGAGAGAGATGACACATTTACCACTGTCTCATTGCCACCCTGTCATCTCTGTCTCCAGCTCACACAAATAAATCCGACATAATGCCTCTTTGTTTCTACCAGACATTTTGTCTCACAGATTATTAAAGACCTCTGATATGGTCAATAAAAAAAAAAGGAAGGTATGTACACTAACACACTAACAGTCAATACACTACCATTTGGAAGCCAGTAAAACAACAACAATAATAATAATAATACTTCTATTCAGCTGGTCCGAGCTGCCGGTTTAAATGAGGGGAAAGGGGGGAAACTCTAGAGGTTGATTTTACCTTTTCACCTCTCTACCCAGATGTGGGCCCTATCTGGCTTCTAGGGGTCACCCGGCAGACCCTGTCGTCACGGCGATCTGTGCGCTCACACACACCCGGTTCGCCCTTCAACCGACGCTGTGTTCATAATTAACCCTTTGGAAACATGCAGGCATCTGTCATAAAAAGCTGTGACAGAAAAACTGTGACATTTGTATTCCTTACACTCTTAAAAATAAAGGTGCTTCAAAAGGTTCTTCAAGCGATGCCATAGAAGACTTCTTTTAAAAACATTAGAGCATCTGACTGGTAGTGTACAAATTGTGCTTATATCTTACTGGTAGTGGATGTGTCAGTAGTGATAATATTAAATGGGGTAAGTTGTCACAATCTAACCTGCCATTAAATAGCCTATTACAAACCTTTTAGTCAAATTAAACAGCACAATAATGACGGGAACAGCCAGCATACAAAACAAACAAGCAAACAAATAAATAAATAAATAAAAAGTATGTAAGTATGAAAAATGTGACAGTGCTTGACAGTGCAAAAAAACTGTGACAGGGCTTGAAAAATATTTTTTTCTAAAATATTGTTCAGTTTTTCATTTGAAATTTTCCTTTGTTATATAGTTGGCTCTTCCATAAATGTATCTTAGTGAGGATTTATTAAAACAGTAAATTCCTATAGCAAAAATATGATGACATTGGAATTTTCATAGTAATTTTAGGAGGATATAACACATACATTTATTTAATTTAAGAATGTTTTAATCTAAGGGGTTGAAATCAACATGCAAGACCCCTGCTAGAGTAAACAAGCGTTTGTGTATTTGGACTTTTGTCTGTAAACCTCAATGTTACTACAATTTTTGGCAACTTCACAGTGTGACAACTAGCCCCGGTGTCCCCTATAGCATTGTGAACAGTTTCGGTTATTCTAACTCCCCGTTAACTTTAGCTCTCACAACCTGTGTGTTTCCATATGTGGGGCTATGGAAGACATCCTGCGTCTCACTCTGCAGTCATGGTGATTTCACATCAACACAGACTCGAGGTACCCCCCTCTGATTTTATGGTTTCTTTAATTAGAAAATGGCAGTAAAGTCTGTCGCCAAGCCTGGGCGTGTTGAGAGTGTTGTAGGCCCATAAAGCCACGCGGTGCTGGTCCGAGCTGCCGGTTTAAATGAGGGGAAAGGGGGGAAACTCTAGAGGTTGATTTTACCTTTTCACCTCTCTACCCAGATGTGGGCCCTATCTGGCTTCTAGGGGTCACCCGGCAGACCCTGTCGTCACGGCGATCTGTGCACTCACACACACCCGGTTCGCCCTTCAACCGACGCTGTGTTCATAATTAACCCTTTGGAAACATGCAGGCATCTGTCATAAAAAGCTGTGACAGAAAAACTGTGACATTTGTATTCCTTACACTCTTAAAAATAAAGGTGCTTCAAAAGGTTCTTCAAGCGATGCCATAGAAGAACCATTTTTGGTTCCACAAAGAAGCATTCAGTCAAAGGTTCTTTAAAGAACCATCTCTTTCTTACCTTTTTATAATCTGAAGAACCTTTTTTCGTTTTTTTCTGGAAACTGTAGTGAATTGTATGTATAGGTATGTTTTTAGAGTTTTGCACCAACGTACAAAGATGCATGTTTTTCCAAAGAGCCTATGATGGATGTTGGAGTGTAACAAGTGGTACCCAGTTAAAAAAAACTTGGTTTTAGAGTTACTTTCCATAAAGACCTCAACAATCCAACAGTCTAGCCAAAATCATATATACGAGGCACATGAGGCACCTAATAGTGGATTCTGTGAACAGCTTGCTGCACTAACCAAGAGTGAATTCAACAACAAAATGTGGTCAGGATCAAATTAATTTCCACTTTCACCTTGCAAACATGCCAGTCACAAAATGCCAGAGTTTGTTAGCGAGGACTGCGCCAGACGGAGTCTATATGATCGGAACAGTTTGCTACGAGAGTGTAATGTTACAGCCTGAAGTTCTTAGCAAGTGGGCTGCTGGATAAGGGTTTGCGGATTTGGTTTTGAGCTTAATTAAAGGCAAACGACTGTTGCGTCTACACTGACAGTGTGTTGCAGGAAACATTAATTCTAGCCTCATAAGCAAGGGCATGATTTACAAGAAATCAATCATCTTTCCCACCTCAGACATGTTCCCAGCCTTCAGCCAGAAACCAGAACATGATTTGCATGCAACATATGAACCTCGAATGTCAGTGTGAGCATTTGTATTAAAAAAAAAAAAAGTTATGGAGCATATTCTAAAACCAGAATAATATGCACGTGGTTTCCTGAGTTCCCCTCAAATTCATCGCCTCCCTCGTTCCTCCAGGTTTATTTTTGGAACAAGAGTCTATGACGTCAATGAGTTCGTGCTGAATAAGAAATAACAAAAAAAAAAAAAGTTATGGAGCATATTCTAAAACCAGAATAATATGCACGTGGTTTCCTGAGTTCCCCTCAAATTCATCGCCTCCCTCGTTCCTCCAGGTTTATTTTTGGAACAAGAGTCTATGACGTCAATGAGTTCGTGCTGAATAAGAAATAACACGTAGACAAAATTGTAAAGATTTCTAAAGTTACATAGGTGTGGACACTTTGTAAGGAAACAGTATTACTAATAACCAATGAAAAGGCGGAAAAGGAAAAAGTCTGCATTTAAGATTTTACAGCTGAAAGATGGATTTCAGTAAGGTGGAGCGTAACGCTATTAACGCAGGTTAATTTCTCCCACTCTCTGTCAGGTCTATTTATGATCCAACCTAAATGTGCATGGATATTGCTCATTACTGCTCATTTTCAGTAATTACCCATGAATATTTTTGCTGTCTCCGTTTTCTTCTGGTGTATGGCTTGGCGTGAAACACTCAGAATATACAAGTAAAGGAAAGATAAGGGGACATTTTTATTACTTGGCCATTTTTGAGGCACTTAAGCATGACTCTAAAACTATTTTAAAATGTAGACATGGGTGGAAAAATAAGTGAGCTACTAAAATAAAGTAGTAACTTTTTAAGGGTGTTAGCGATTTAAAAACTGACCCTAAATACCAACATTTGCAGGTGAAATATGTATTGCATTAATGTGGGCAGTAATGGTGGGACATCCCGACTGGTTTGAGGAAAGTTAAAGGAATGGTTCACCCAAAAATTTACATTTACTGAAAATGTCCTCACCCTCAGGTCATCAGAGATTAGGATGAGTTTGTTTCTTCATCCGGTTTGGAGAAATGTAGCACTGCATCAGTGTCTCAGCAATGGATGCTCGGCAGTGAATGGGTGCCGTCAGAATGAGAGTCCAAACAGCTGATAAAAACATCACAATAATCCACAGAACTCCAGTCCATCAGTTAACATCTGGAGAAGACTAAAGCTGAAACTAATCCAGCATTAAGACGTTTTTTTTTTTTTAACTCCAAGCCTTGTATGGCCTGAGTACATTTTAAGCAAATGTTCATTTTTGGGTGAACTTTTCCTTTAATGCCATAATTTGAAGAAATAAATGAACGGACATTAAAAACATAAATGCTAGAGAAAGCATTGAGAAAATGCTTGCAATCATTTAATATTGTTTTTGCATTAAGAAAAGGTAGAAGATGCCTGATAAGATGTTATTCTTTGA
The DNA here is from genome assembly GCF_001515645.1 of Sinocyclocheilus grahami. Classification (NCBI taxonomy): domain Eukaryota; kingdom Metazoa; phylum Chordata; class Actinopteri; order Cypriniformes; family Cyprinidae; genus Sinocyclocheilus; species Sinocyclocheilus grahami. Next base: position 1,146,525 of record NW_015505385.1, read on the forward strand.
ACATTTGTTTGCATTTGCTCACTTTGCTGTCACTATTGTCTTTAAGAATAGGTGTTTCCTTAATTTGTTTGTATCTCTTGGTTGTAAATAAACAAATAAACACGGTAGAAGATGCCTGATAAGATGTTATTCTTTGAACATTTGTTTGGATTTGCTCACTTTGCTGTCACTATTGTCTTTAAGAATAGGTGTTTCCTTAATTTGTTTGTATCTCTTGGTTGTAAATAAACAAATAAACACAAATAAACAAATAAATAAATAGATAGATAGATAGATAGATAGATAGATAGATAGATAGATAGATAGATAGATAGATAGATAGATAGATAGATAGCTGGATAAATAAATAAAATAGTACATAAATGAAACTTAGACGAAGACTCAGAGTCAATTATTTGCCCAAAAGCTTCTTTTTTTCTCTATGCATTGTAATTAAATAACTGTTTAATTACTAGGGAAACTATTTGAATTTGTTCATTAAGTGAATTTAATTATATATACATTTTAAAAATGCACTAACAAAAATAAATCAGTCGTGCACCAACATGCCCCTGAATGTAAGACTTTTTTTTTGTTTTTGTTGTTGTTTTTTTAATAAATGCAAAAACTCAATTTAACTCCATTCCATTATCTTAATTTGGAGGCTTTTCTTTGCCAATATTGATCATTTGCGTTAATTAACTAATATATATACTGTAAATAATACTAATATATGTTTACAAGTTAGCCTTTGAAATAATTTTATCAGAAGTTGAGTGTTTAAGATGACAAGTTTACTATTGTATGGTTACTCAAAAATATATAGAAAGGTCACACAGATCCAATATCAGTTCCAGTAAGTCAGGTTTTGTTTACACTAGTTTTTAACATGATCATATTTGTCAACGCGCTTGCACTGAATGTCAACAAACGTGTAAGTGCAAATATGAACGTGACAGCTCTATCTCAGCATCATTCGAGTACTTCCTCTTTCCATTGTTGTTGTTCTATATTTAGGAGGCGAGCGAGCGGCCTAACAGGCCAGTTAGACCTGCACAGAGACTCATTCACCTCAGCGCTCACTATAGGCCAGTGTGTTGAGGCACAGAGAATACTGTTCCTCAAACGGCTCTTCGAGGGAAACACGGCTCGAGTTTCGCTGTTAAAGCTGCAGCGCTGTGTCGCAGTGCAGTCTGTGGTTTCTGCCAGGGCACCAGGTCCGTCTGGGACCAAGTATTATGATAGCAACGTCAAGTGCTGAACGATATAGCTCTCTTTTAGCTCCAGGTAGCAACTCTAAAAGAAGCTGTGTTCTCAACAGTTGTGTTAATGCATGTCAAATAAAGCTGCAAACCCAAGCGGCCCTGGGGCAAAAGAAGACAGACGGGGAGAGTGTGCGACAAAATGATGTGACAATAAAGAGCATTCATCTTTGTGGTATCACCTCTTTTGAAGAAAGATATATAACTAAAACTGTGGACACTAATAACATGCAATAGCACTGTTTTTAAACTTTATCATATATTCATATTAAGTGGCATTCAGAGGATGCCACTTAAAAGGATAGTTTACAGAAAATAAATAAAACAATTATAAATATAATATAAAAAAGCATTGCATCTACTTAATCTCATTCATTAACTAAAACCATCTACAGTTTTTACAATGACACTGTTTCTGAAAAAAAATATTATTATTACTATTATTATTATTATTATTATTATAAAGCGTTAAAAACTTGAAACAGTAATTTATAATTATTTATGAATAGTACTAAGTTTATATATTCATATCAGTATGGTATCACTTAAAGGAATAATTTACAAAAAAATATAAAAAAATCCTTATCTCATTTCTTATGCAAGTAAACAGATCAAATTAAAATAATAATAAAAAAAAAATATATATATATATAAGTGCTGTCAAATGATTAATCGCGATTAATCGCATCCAAAATAAAAGTTTTTATTTACATAATTTACATATAAAGAGTATATTTAATATATAATATAATATATAAACGTATTCTCTTAAATATATACATGCATGTGTGTGTATTTATATATACTTAATAAATATGCACAGTACACACACATATACTATGTAAACAGAAACTTTTTATTTTGGATGCGATTAATCACGATTAATCATTTTACAGCACTAATATAGATGGATGGATGGATGGATAGCCTCTTGCAGTGAATCACGCAGAGGAGAAGAACATCTTCACAGTACACTGAGCATGATGGAAAGTCTACACAGTGAAATAAATGGGAGTTTGATTTCAATGTTTTTCTTCGTACTCCACTCACACATCCCGGCTCGTCTTATTATCAGTGCCGCTGTTTTGGAGAGCGCTTGGATCCTGGGGGTTCCTGACTGTATGGGGGGCTTGTTCTCTCTGTTTGCTTTGCCGTCACTGGAGTGGCAAGAAGATGGATGGGCCTCGAGGACGCCGCCGCAGAACGAGCACCACCAAGAGCCCTGACTCCAAACCCGTTCTCCACCAAGCCACCTTGTAGACGAAAAAGTGCAATTCCCAAAGCCAACAGCTCCTATATCATGCCCAAGATCAGGACTGGCAATTCAGACGAGCCCTTGGAACCGAGCGTTCCCGGATCTGTCCGCTCTCATTTAGAGCCGGGCATCACCGGTCACAATGGGAGGCATGGAAAACAGAGCGAAGGTCAACATGTCTGAGCGCATGTAAACCCCATCATTCTAAATTCATTCAAATAATGACCTCTGTTTCTCAAGTGGACTTCGGAAAATTGCAAACAGCCGTTTTGCCGTGAAGACCATCGTAAATGGAGAAAGAGGCGAGCGCTGTTTCACGGAGGTCATGGAAAACATGGAGATTTCTCACTTCTGTACAAACACTAATATCATCTAGTAAAGCTGACTGTGGACATTTACAATGTGGGCGAGGAATAAAAAACTACATACATGACCGTTCTTCCATAACTCCACTGATGGAGGAGTGCTTTAGGCCCAGGGCTAAAAGACAGGGGGCTGTTGGTTCGTTCTCAGGTAAAAGTCCTTCAGCAATGTTAACAAATATTTAATAATTAAAACAAACTGAATAAATATTAATAAAAGTTATTATAAATAAAAATTGTATTAATATTAACGTTATTAACATCTTAATAAATATATAAACAAATGTAAATTATTAAATACAAATGTTTAAATAAATAAATACATAAATAAATGTTTGTATAAATATATTCATGTTTATATCCATTTTATATTAATTCTATCTATATAGAATGCTTATTTATTACTTACATATTTAATAATAATTATATATATATATATTAAAATACTTTTTAATATTTAAAAATGCTGGTCGCTGAGGAAATACTTCAACTTCGCGCCGTGGATCGCCAGATCGGCTTTCACTGTGGACGAAGCGGAGTCCAGCCCGGGGTCGTCACATGTGGTTGCCGCAGGCAGCACAGTATGGGGAGGGGCGTAACATTTCCGTCACACGCTTGAGGTATTCGGCCAATCACAATGCACTGGATAGCTGGCCAATCACAGCACACCTCGCTTTTCAGACCGATGAGCTTTGTAACAATCGACGCGTTTCAGAAAGGCGGGGCATAGAGGAGAAACAATAATGTACAGTATGTGGAAAATAATGTGTTTTTTTAACCTTAAACCGCATAAACACATTTCATTACACCAAATACTCAAAATAATGTTCTTTTTAGCAGCATCATATGACTCCTTTAAATAGTTATATTATATAATATAAATAGTATAGACATATTAGTTAATTGCATATAGATTATGCATGTTATTGTTAAGTTTTAGATTTGAAAGCCCATAGATTGCTTTAGAGTGTGATGCAGAAGCCTGACAAATGTACTAGGGGTGGTTTGGTAGAAACTAATGAATTAATGATAATGAATGAATTATGTGTAAAATACATACTAGAAAGAAAGAAAGAAAGAAAGAAAGCAAGAAAGAAAGCATACATTTACATGTATGTACTATTTAGCAGATGCTTTTATCCAAAGTGACTTACAAAACAGGAATACATCAGAGATTCAACAATAGTTGCAATACACAATGCCAATTCTTTACTAACCTTAGGTTATGAAAAACATTAGTAATCATTTAAGAGTGTTTTGGCTTCAGGTTTATGAAGCCCCGCCCCCTCAGAGCTGATTACTGAAGAACCGCTGCAGTGAAGTGTGAGGCCAGCTCAAGCCAACAAAGCTACTGTATTTCATGCCGGAAATGGACATTAATATTCAGAACCCTGCACAGTCTCTCAGGAGTCCCTCACACATGCACACACACACACACACACACACACACACCACAGCCTGACATTGATTAGCAGCCGTCCACTCGGCTCCCTCTCTCCTGCTGCTAAGGCTCATGGGACGGGAAACTTTAGGAACTATTAGTGGTTTCTTAAGGCCCGTGCTCTCTTATTAGAATTGGCGCCGCTTCTCCCGTCTTTCTCAGGTTGGCAGTAGCTGACTGATCCTCCCTGGAGATGAGCGATACACGTATAGATTTACATCAGTCATGCTATACACTGAGAGGAGAGCCGACTGCAGAAACACAAGAGCTTTAGCCAATCAGTGTTTACTTGTGTTAGCAGCAAAGACGTTTAGAGATGTTCAGGATTCAATCCATTCTACAAAATATCTAGAAAACATTACGAACAATCATTTTCCTTCTAACAACGTCAGCTATATTCAAAGCCATTTATGTTAAAATGTGTATTTGCAAAAGGATTTATTTTAGAACAGTAATATCGCCATAGATATTTGAATTAAAGAAACATACAGTATTTACCATTATATTTTTATGGTTATGGCGTGAGCCCTCTGGTAACATGCATTTTTAGTCTAAAACTAAACTGATACATTCTTTAGATGTTAATTATTCAATCAGTTAAATAATAATAATAATAATAATAATAATAATAATAATTTGAATGAACAATCCAATGTGATCTTCCCCTTAACCTATTACCATGTCATTAATATTCAAAGCTCTTTTTAATGAAAGAAAAATACATCTTATTCATAAATAAATAAATAAGCATATATATTTTAATTAAAGAAACAGTTTCACCTTTATATTTTTACATTTATATTTAACATTATATTTGTTATGACTTGCATTTTGAGTCTAAAACTAAACTTATTAGACTTATTATTTCCACACTTTTTAAATTTTTTTGTAATGCTTATTGTAATGTAGTGCAATGCATATATATATATAGATAATGTTAATGTTAAAGCTAATACATAATGTTTTTATGTGCATGTGTGTGTAATTATTTATGAAATTTAATTGCAGTTTTTGAGTAAAGTAAATCCTACACAGTTTTCTTTTTGAGAAAGAGAGAGAGAGATTTGGTCATTTAGTCTTTTTCTAGAGAATAATTTAATGTTTTAAATATTCTCTTAGCATCAAATCTCCACCGTTTCTTTCAGATCCAATAAAAATCCACGGCCAATTCCATGTGACTCCACCGAGAGTAGCAGCAACAAATGTCCATTAAAATCGAATCGAGATGATTTATAGTGCTACTGATACAGATCATTTGCGAGTCCTGATACGTTCGACAGGTGCAGGCTTTGTTTTCTCATGCTGACCGCTCAGTGTGTTTCTGCACATCAGTGATTTCTGTCATGCTTCTGATTTGGGACGACTCTATGACAGCATCATCGGTCCACCCAGACTGCCCAGTTACAGCCTGCCTCTGGAATTCATATTTATAAGTGATTAATGCAAAAACAGCTGTTAGTCATATAATACCTGATTTAACGCAGGGCACGGATTCAAAAGACTGGTGAGAGGATTGTGTTACAAATGTACTGCGGCCCATGGGAGCAGAACGTATCATCATTGGCAGGTGAGCATTAATCTACAAGCCACATGCAAATGCGCTAATTTGGGGGGAAGATGGGTATAATACGTTACTTCAAAAAAGACTCGAACCGTTTGCAGATTCTGCAGGGAGGCTCTGATTTATTTTCAGGGACAGATTGCTCAACTTTGCTGTAAACACAGATACTTTACAGAAGATTTAGAGCGGATGTTTTATATGCCATTACATGCCAAACAGCAAGGTGTTTGTGGCGTCACTGCCAGGATGAATATTTGAAGGAGGCATTTGGAATTTTAGAGTGGGCACACATTTGTCACATTAACTAAATGTAATGCTGCTAAAGTGAACGGTTGTGCTTTATTAACACTGTGATAAAGGACAGCATTTCACAGACATGCATAACCCTAAAAACATAAACATTCAAAATTATTGTCACAT
>NW_015505385.1:1155304-1162561 GCF_001515645.1 Sinocyclocheilus grahami
AATTTATTTACTATGGATTTTATTTTTTACTTTGTTGTCTTTACAGTCTATACGATATGTCTACACACACACACACACACACACACACTCTCTCTCTTTCACATATTTGTTGCTATATAATGCATAATTCGGTATATTAATCAGGGTTATTATTGTTTTAGTATATTATTAACAAACTAAAACAAAAGAAACATTATTTGAAAATAAAATAAGTTTATATTTTTTATTTCAGTTTGTTTATTTTATTTCTTGTTTTTGTTTAGTTTAAGTTCAAAATTAAATATATGACAAACACACAACATAGTTACTAAGACTTTAACTAAAATTAAAATGAAAACCAAAAGTATGAAAATAATTTAAAAAATGATTTAAAATATTTTTTTTTCTAATTGTAATCACATATTTTGTAATTTTGTTTTCTGTTTTTGTCATTTTTACTAGTTTTATTATTATTTTTTATTTTACTATTAATTTATTTACTATGGATTTTATTTTTTACTTTGTTGTCTTTACAGTCTATACGATATGTCTATACAGTTTGTTATTAAGGTTTTGTCATGCTTTTTTTTATATATATATATGTCTACTTTTTGTTTTTATTATAATTATTTTAATTTGACATATTTTAGTACACAAACTAAATAAAAAAATAAAATTACAATACAAATGTTGCCTGGGAGTAATATGTTGCAACTAGCTAAAGAAAAAAAAAAAGGTTTTATATTTAATTTACTGTAGTTTAAATTAACATTTGTTTTATTTCAAGCAGCAAAAAATGGTTTCAATTTTCATTTCAGTTTTAGTCTTATCTAAAATCTCTCTATATAAAATATACTAAAATAACTGATAGTAATACAAAAAGCATGCCTTTACAGTAATATTCTCAACTGTTTAGCTTTACTAACTGTTTTTGTTGTACATGTAAAAGGAAATCATCATTGTGTTATGTTTTAGCAATACCAACATACAGCAAGTTTAGACTAGCCACCATTGCAAATGTATCTGATGCTGAGGGACGTGGATTGAGCGCTCAGGGGACCGGCCCCTCCAAACACATCACAAGCACTGATGACTGCAGCAGCTGCAGACTGCGATTCCTATCAGAGAGCCACCGAGCCTCTCCGAAATACAGCACATTCCCATACGAAGAGAGTGCAGACAGGTCTAGGGGAAATGATTGCCTATCTACAAACTTTTTTAAGAATGAATCAACAGCTTCCTTGACTCACTGCTGTTCCTCCTCTCATGAATTATACTCTACGCAAGAGTCAAAAAGTCATTTCAAGGAGGTTTTCGACTTTTTTTGGTGCCAGATCGTTGAATGTTTGAGGTTGTCCTCCTCTGCTGTAGGGCTTTGAATGGTTCTTAAATCACGGGAGGTTGATGTATGATCACCGTGATGTGTTGTGTTCATCATATCCTTGTCAGAAGCACAGCAGATGGACTGTAGAAGTGAGAACAGGTGCTTTCATGTGCTGATTTCACTCTTAAACATAAAGGTTCCAGAGCTGGGTCTCAGTGAGTCCATAGAAGAACCGTTTTTGGGTCCCCAAACAACCTTTCAATGAGCAGCTCTTTTTAGTGGGAAAGGGTTTTTTAACTCTTTCCCCACCAGAATTTTTTTTTTTTAAGTTGCCAGCCACCTTCAGCATTTTTGATCATTTTCACAAAATGTTCATGGACCCTAGAATATTTTTTTGTATGAATATCTGAACATGCAATACAATATATATATATATATATATATATATATATATATATATATATATATATAAACAGAACCGTTGCTTTAAACAAACAAACAAACAACAACAACAAAAAAATGATTCATTCTAGCTTCATGCATTTTTTTCAACTGCTTACATTTTCCAAACTTTGCCTCTTTTTTCAAAACTTTACGTACAAAGAATTGCACACACAAAATGCAAAATGCCTCACATCTCTTGCAAAATGAAGCACTGCACTAAAAATATCACAAACACATCTCAAAAGCAAAGATTTGCATAATGTTAATTCCTGTTAGATTGTTGTGTGTTACACAGAGAATTGTGTTGTGCAAAAAAATTGTTTTATGAAATTGAGACAAAGGCTGAGAATTAGTGCATGGTTTTGCAGATTTGGTGTGTGGCTCTGGTGTCAGCTTTCAGAAATTGTGTGACAAGTAAAGATTTTGTGCGTAAGCAGTTGAAAAAAAAAACGGTAAAAAAAAGCAACAAAAGGTCAGAAAATTGTGTTTTTGTAAAAGACTAAGTCCAGATCGGATTCAGATCGATGATCAAAACATAGATGGAATAGATCGCTTCCATCAACACATCTTGCTTGCGCAGTCCTATAACAATTCCTGGATCAACATTTCATTCGGTAACGTTAGACAGTTTTGATTTATATGCTGTTTAATGTTCGATTGCGTTATTGTACGTGTCTTGTTTCTGCTTCTTCATCGTCGTGTTTTGACTCAGAGATGCAATACTCTTTGAGAAGATGTGCAATAGCGCCTTCCACAATATAACAGTGAAAACACAGAAAGCCGGAAAATTCTGTCAAAAATTCCGGGAAAGAGTTAAATGTTCTTCACACACAAAAAAAAAGGTTCCATAAGTGGGTTTTCATAGTGATGCCACAGAGGAACCAAAGAACCTTTCAGTGAACAGTTCTTAAAATAATTTTTAATTTTTAAGCATTTTAATAATCTGAAGAACCATTTTTCATTATAAAGGACCTTTTGTGGAATGGACCATTCTTCATGGAAACATCAATGCCAATAAAGAAACTCATGTGTGAGTGTATAATGGAAAAAGGTTCTTCAGATTATTATAGCTCACCCTATGCAAAACAATGGTTCCTTTGAGAAATATTTAATGAATGGTTCTTTATGGAACCCAGAATGGTTCTTCTATGGCATTGCTGCGGAAACCCCCTTTTGGAACCTTTATCTTTAATATGTTAAAGGTTCTTCATGGAAGCTTCAACGCCAATAAAAAACTAAATTTTTAAGCTGCTTCTTCCACTATTGCATGTGTTGCACATCTATTTGCTTACAGTTGAAATTACATTAGATTTTATCACTGTTTCTTCTACAGATGAAGATGTTTCTCTTGGTCTTCCATCCATTAACATTCCAGTTTAGCCTGAATCATCTGAATCCTGCGTGAACTTCCACATGCTCTTTGAGTTTTCAGTCAACATCTTTTATAAGCATGCTTCTTTCCTCCAAACGTTCATGCAAATACGACAACAAACCACAGGAACGTTAACTCAGGAAACCTCAGAAGAAATAAAACAAAGGTGCTTCCAGCTCTTTGGGACATACTGAAATCATTTGACAGCACTGATCTAGCCTGGGGAAAGTCTGAGAGATCTGTCGAATGCTGATGTGGGCTGGGTCATCTGAGATCTGTATCATGGGCAGGTAATGCACGTATTAGAGAGGGTGAGCCAGCACAGCTGGGAGTGCAGTAGCATGAGTAAGCCATTAGCATGCTGGATCCCTGCGTTGGAAGGCATGAGTTGCCGACCTTTGGGAGTCACGGTGCAAAGCTGGCCAGGCAACCCTATAGGCATCTGGCCCGTGATTTTCCTTTCAGCTCTGTTGTAGTGACTCAGTCGCTGAGTAATCAGCCAGACCACTATCGGTTGCATCTGTGCCGTTAGATGCGATGGATGTCTGCTCCTTTGGCGGCGTGCCGGTGTAGATTGGGAGTAAACGACTCCCCTCTTTGTCCTGAGAATCCCAAGAGTGAGAGGGACAGAACAATCATGCCCTTACTTACCCATAACACAGGTTCTGCCTCTGGGGGCTCGGGGAAAGAGAGGGAAGAGAAATTAATTAAATAATGTAGCGGGTTTTATACAGTATCTGCAACTGAAGAATTCCATTGAGTTTTCCTAATCTAGGAGAATATAATCATCAAAAATATGTTTTTGTTCTAATGAGGGAAACACATTTTCAACACAATTTACACATGGGTCAGAAGACTTGGTGTGTATATCTATGTATTTATTTATTTTAGTGCTGCCATTATTTATTTATTTATTTGTTTGTTTGCTTTATCTGTTTGTTTGTTTATGTACTAAACAAACACTCTTATTTGTCAGGGATAATATTTCCAGAGCTGGCATTATTTTATTTTATTTGTATTTATTTTTAAATTAATCTATATTATCATAAATGATGTGTAAGACAATGCTGTATTTATAAAGCTTTGTATTCCTGTTAAGAATACAGGGTAAAGCTGTTAACACTACAATAGCGTTTAATTGGTTAACATTGCTTAATCATATTAATATAACTTTTTTTGCAGCATATATTACTCTTAAATAAGTTAAATGCACACACACACACTGTATACAATGTATTTATTGTTAAACAAATTATTTTTTTATTTACTCTAAAAATAAATAAAAAATGTACTTCCATGAAATGTATTTTGAATTTGAATTTAAATGTAATTGTTAAAAATAAATTAAAAACTATAAATCTTTGCATAGTTCATTCATGTTTACATGTTGACTTATACAACTTTAAATATATTAGTATATGTCGAAACATTTAATGCATGTGAGCATTATGGAAATCATCAACAGCTCCACCGCAAACACAATCCATCTATTCCAATAGATACATTAATTCATAAAGACTCAAATCAAGCACAGGAAAGTGAACCAGACTGCATAATCATATTCAACAACAAGCAAGAGCGCTGGGAAATTCTGAGACTCCTGAAAGCATGGCATCATGGGATACATGTTGACAAGCCATGTACAACATTGATGAAAATGTGTTTGCTTGTTTGTTTGCTGTATCTAATGCATTGCCTTGCCCACATGACGCTCATTGACGACACTGGCGAAGCCTTCAGACGAGGCCTAGAATTAAGCTCTTAACTCGCTGACGCCCCAATCAGAAAACACTAACGCAGCCCAATTAGTGGTGCATTTTTCCTGTCACGAAGATTGCGGCTCTGTCCCGTGGTGGAGACAGTCTAATTGAGTAATGTGCAGTTACGAAGGGCCGTAATTTCAAATCTGCGGGAAAATCAACGCTTTGATCAGCTGTGGGAACACTGCAGCATCCTTACGGCAATCACAACTTACGAAAATGCATTCCGGCGCCAGAGAAATGCATAATATCACCGTTTAAATGAGTACTTGAAGCTTAGCATAGTCATTTACTAACATTAGATCTGTTGGGTTATTTTCATCTCTTCTCAAAACACAGCATGCATGTATTCGTATGCATGATCTAGCAACGCCAGCATAATCCGCCGTGACCTTTATCTGGCGAGAAACAGTTATACGTTACCAATAAATACGCTATAGAGCAGCGCTGCTTGTTTAAATGTTGCTGACAGCTCTGGCTCTGGCTGCAATTGGGTTATTAATGAACGCAGACTCGAGCGCAGCTGGCTCACGGCCCACAGTCGCTAACCTTTCACTCCCTCTGCCATACGGCTGGCATCTCCACCAATTATAAGCAATTGGTACGAGTTGTTTTCTCAGGGAGTGAAATTGCTGGTCCGTGAAAGAGAGGCCAGCAATAAAATGTAAATGCTTCCATTTGGAGATTGTGCGGCCAGGATCATGTGCGCAGATAGAGGTGTGGATGCACACGTGCTCATCCTACGCATGTAAAGATGCATGCAATGGAGACCGCTATGAGCTAGGAGCCCTATGATAATTTCATTATTTACCCACTTCCTCCCCGATCTTATATGAATGGATGTCAAGGCTGTAAATAGGTATATGCAGATTTTATAAAGAAAAAAATTATTTTGATGTAAGAATGTACATTTTTGACCAAAACTACATTTTGTTTAGTACTTAAACTGTTGCAGATAAAATCATATAACTTACATTAGAATAAATTGGAGATTCTCAGGCAAAATGTGATGCATTTTTAAACTGATCATTTCAAACCATTATGCTAATGCACCTAACTTAACACTGGATGACAGGGTGGGGTAAGTTGTAACGCATTTTGGCATCCACTTACATACAACTGAGAACTCTCATGTTGTCTATATGGAGTCATTTGGAAGCTCAAAGCCAAAGGAAGGTTCTAAACATTGGGTTTAAAACGTTTTTAGGGTTAAAAACATTGATTTTTCAATATTGTTACTGACTTAAAAAAGTCATAAATAGACACATTTCACACACAAATTTACAATTTTTGTTAGATCTACATGTTTCTTTTGTTTTTGTTTTTTTACCTCAATACACTGGAGTTGACTGTTCATTAAGCATAAATACAGTTAAAGAAGTTTATTTTAGTCTAATTCACACACTTACACGCACGCACACACGCACACACACACACACACACACACACACACACTCACACTCACACTGACACACACACACACACACACACAGTTCAGCATCAAACAGAAAGTGGATTTGAGCTGTGGTCAGTCACAGAAAGTGAGACATTATTTTGTTTTGTTCTTTTAGATTGTTTCAATAAACCTATTTTTGAAGCATACTTCATGGGGTGGCTGCTGTTTTTGCTTATTTTGTCCAACTGTTATAACTGACCCCATTATGTGTTACGAAATACACCGGTAGTGGGGTAGATTGTAACAAAGGCACTCCATGTTTTTGACATCAACTTATAAGGGCTACGATATTCTTGCAGAGGTCTGAATTGGTTCCTTTTGTAGTAAACACATTTAGGTGCTTTGTATAAAAGTTTGAGCACTCTAGCTCAAAAATGCAGCGAGTTACAGATGCTGAAACAAAAAGTGTTACAACCCTACCCAGTCTCCCCTATATGAAGACATAAAGCGTTTTTTTAATTATCATGTTTGTGTTCTCCAACAGCCCTAAGCCAAAATGCTTCTAGAAATACTTTACGTTCTTAGCAGGCATTTTATTAGCCAAGATACTTACAATCATAAGTCACATATATTGTTTCATTAGCAAACAAAACAAGCAGCTGTGAACACAATTTTTTTTAATTAGTTGTACTAAATTAACATTCTAATTTGTAGTACTAACTACTTTAGACTTAATGTTATTGGAGCTTTCATTAATTGTTGATTTATTTTTATTTAATTTTTTTATTAATTGTACTAAATTAACATTCTAATTTGTAGTGCTAACTACTTTAGAGACAATGTTATTGGAGCTTTCATTAATTGTTGATTTATTATTATTTATTTTTATTTTATTTTATTTTATTTTATTTTTAATTTTTTAATTTTAATTATTTATTATTATTAATTTTTTAATTTAATTTAATTTAATTTAATTTAATTT
>NW_015505385.1:1165389-1210550 GCF_001515645.1 Sinocyclocheilus grahami
CACACACACACACACTCACGCACACACACAATCGCACACACACACACACACTCACGCACACACACGCACACACACACACACACACACACACACACACACACACTCACACTCACACTGACACACACACACACACACACACACAGTTCAGCATCAAACAGAAAGTGGATTTGAGCTGTGGTCAGTCACAGAAAGTGAGACATTATTTTGTTTTGTTCTTTTAGATTGTTTCAATAAACCTATTTTTGAAGCATACTTCATGGGGTGGCTGCTGTTTTTGCTTATTTTGTCCAACTGTTATAACTGACCCCATTATGTGTTACGAAATACACCGGTAGTGGGGTAGATTGTAACAAAGGCACTCCATGTTTTTGACATCAACTTATAAGGGCTACGATATTCTTGCAGAGGTCTGAATTGGTTCCTTTTGTAGTAAACACATTTAGGTGCTTTGTATAAAAGTTTGAGCACTCTAGCTCAAAAATGCAGCGAGTTACAGATGCTGAAACAAAAAGTGTTACAACCCTACCCAGTCTCCCCTATATGAAGACATAAAGCGTTTTTTTAATTATCATGTTTGTGTTCTCCAACAGCCCTAAGCCAAAATGCTTCTAGAAATACTTTACGTTCTTAGCAGGCATTTTATTAGCCAAGATACTTACAATCATAAGTCACATATATTGTTTCATTAGCAAACAAAACAAGCAGCTGTGAACACAATTTTTTTTAATTAGTTGTACTAAATTAACATTCTAATTTGTAGTACTAACTACTTTAGACTTAATGTTATTGGAGCTTTCATTAATTGTTGATTTATTTTTATTTATTTTTATTTTATTTTATTTTATTTTTAATTTTTTAATTTTAATTATTTATTATTATTAATTTTTTAATTTAATTTAATTTAATTTAATTTAATTTAATTTAATTTAATTTAATTTAATTTAATTTAATTTAATTTAATTTAATTTAATTTAATTTAATTTAATTTAATTTAATTTAATTTAATTTAATTTAATTTAATTTAATTTTATTTTATTTAATTTTATTTAATTTTATTTAATTTAATTTAATTTTATTTTATTTTTATTTTTAATGTTTTTTAATTTTATTTTTTCCCACAGTCATATAAATCATTGACATAAACAGGAAAGCAGACTAGAGTCCAATGACTTATATGTGCCAGACAGCAGAAATCTCTCTCACTCACCTCACAACAGCATGTTTTGCATATTGCAGAAGCTCTGCCATATTCTACAAGTGCCAAAATATAAGGGTGCTCCATTATGCATGACATAATTCAGCCCGAGTTTGTTTGTGTTTATGTGGGTTTGTTTGTTTTTGCGGGTTTTGGCAGATTCAGACTCATTACACTCAAATCTCCTGTTTGGATGGTTGAATTCTTCTCGGCCTCACAGAGCTGGACGCTGTGCGTGTCGGGAGCCGAGCCACGCTGCCATTTATGCAACATTTATTTGCTCATCGTTGTTTATGTGGGAGATGGAAGAAGCCAGCTATAAACACTGATCTGAGTCCAGCTCTGAGGTTTTTCGCTCAGTGTTTCGTTTAAAGTCAGGATTTGAGTGCGAGCGGAGGTCCAAGATCTGTGCAGAGAGGTAATATCTGCTCAGAGATCCTGCGTGTGACGCACAGGAAAAGCTTGCGTTATGCTTCACAGTCAAATGTTTGTTTGCTTTGCTTTCATTTTTATACGGGAAAACTACTTTATGAGAATTACCAAGCATGACATAACTACCTGTCATAGTGGTACAACGAATTACGTTGATCAGGGTAAATAAGGATTTTCGGTAACACTTTACAGTAAGGTTTCATTAGATAACTATATTCGTTAACATCAACTAACAATAAAAATACTACAGTTTATTAGTTATTGTTAATTTCAACATTTAGCAATGTGCCAAAAAAATAAGATTAATATTATTATGCACCTGAGTATGAAACAGTATGAATTGTTATTTTTATGAAATTTTACATCAGTAAAATTTAATTAGTCACACTAATTAGTCACACATACACACACACACACACACACTCACACACACATATATATATACTAGTGCTGTCAAATGATTAATCGTGATTAGTCGCATCCAAAATAAACGTTTTTGTTTATGTAATATATGTGTGTGTACTGTGTATATTTATTATGTATATGTAAAGACACACACATACAGCATATATTTTGAAAATATTTACATGTATTTACGTGTATATATGTATATTCATATAAATTACAGTATATCAAATTTATTTTCTTTGCAGTGATACAATTTAATTGGCAAGACGAGATATACATATGCTAGAAAAATCTTTATGATAAAGCTCCATTGATTTTACTGTTTCTATCTACACACAAATACCAGTTTAACAGAGTTTGTGATTATTGCCTGCCCTTTCCATTCCCATCATGTACATAAGCAAATTTAAAATTTACTCGTTTCATTCCAAGGAAATTGTAAAATGCTTTAGACAATCATGGTGCTCACTTCTAATTTCTTACAGTATCCATGGAAACTGTGTTGTTTGATTGAATGTGTACAGTTTGGCAGTCGCGTGTGGAGACTGGACCTGGAACGAGGCGCCAATCAAAATATGGCCTCAAACTGCCACAGTGCCATTCCCATGCCAGTCTGCCCAACTCCATCATATCTTATTGGCAGGACCGAGCCGAAAAAGTGGGACAGAGAGAGAGCAAGCGAGTCCACTGTCATGTCAAGAGACTAAAAAAAAATGGGAATGATTCATAGAAAGCTTCTCAAAGGAAAGTGCTTTGTAAATAAATATTTAGCTTAACTAATATGATACTTCATATATTCCATTTTCCCCTGGAATCAAAGGAAACTCTCAGTGTCGTCAGTGTCATCAGAGCATTATGGAACTTGGTAGGGCGTTGCTAAGCACTGACTTCATCTATTATTGGTACAAAACTTACACACGCAATTGAATATGCCACATATTACCACAAACAAACCCTCCGTTTTCTTTAGATCTTTCTTAATAGTTAGTGGGCAGAAGCAGTCAGACTATATTAAGTGGATACATTCAGCATGGGCACTGGGAGCAGAGACAGCGGTTGCGGGACGAATATAAAAGTCGTGGGATGAGTTAAGTTGAATCAGGAGCTCAGGGCACGCTCCTGCACCCTAAATACCTCAAACATGTTTCCTATCGCTCGCTTTCTGGCAGATGTGCAGCAAATGCTCCGCTGGAGGAGCGACTGCAGAAACCAAACAGCTATGAGATTCCCATGATTTAATGTTCATCTGCTGTCACTTTTGGGAAAAGTAGCTACACTCTAAAAAATGCTGGGTTAAATACAACCCAGTGCTGGGTAAAATAGGGACAAGCCCAGCAATTGGGTTGTTTTGACCCAGCAGTTGGGTTACTAGACACTTTCTGAAGAACTGGTCATTTTTAAAGTCAGCTTTGAGGAGTTTTTTTGCTAACACTTTATTGTGATGGTCCCTTTTGAGCATTTTGTTGACAATAAGTAACTTTTCACCTGCATGTCAACAAACTCTCATTAGAGTATTAGTAGACTATCTGCTTAATATCTGCTAACTCTTTATTGTGATGGTGTGCCAGCAGATATTCTACTGACTATAAGTAAATTTGCAAGTACGTCAACTTATTCTAACTCTAACCCTACCAGTCTACTAATACTCTACTAACACCTTATTGAGAGCTTGTAGATATGTAGGTGCAACATTACTTATAGTCAACATGATGTGTTAAAGGGACCATCAAAATAAAGTGAAACCAACTTTTTTTTGGATGCTGGGAAAAAGCAAGAGTGCATGGCTTGTGTTTTCACAGACACATACTAAGCAGAACCTGATTTCAGTGTAGTGATCTCACATGCACACTGTTTATTTTCACAGCACCGGTCTGCGTGTTTTCCTTTGGGAGGGAAGCTCATTACAATAACCCAGGAGGACCAATTCATTATCCTCATTAGACCAAACAGCCAGTTAGGAAACAGCCTGGTGAGATGTTTCATGTTACGACTGCAGAAAGCTATATATAAATGAATACATAAATATAATAAATATAAATATATGTATAGTTGATGGCATTTTCTGTCTATTAAAAACGTTACCTGATGCAGCATTATTACCAAGAAAAAAATTAATAAAAAATGCATAAACAGTTCACTTTTCAAATCTTTTTTTTATTCTTAAATTCAGATGCATTTAATAATATCTGCAATTTTTATTTAATTTAATTTTTTTATTATTGTGTTTGCATGGCAAAGGCAGCACAACACATTGACAAAAAGGTGAATATAGTACATGCATAATATACAAAATATATTCAGAATCAGCTGTATTATTTAAATGCATTAAATATAAATTTAAACTATAACACATTTTCATTTAATTGGAAATAACGTGCAGTTAAGTTTCTAAAAAACATTGCAATCAGTCCACACTTCAATATATTATTTCAAATGTATTTCTATAAGCACTCTATTTTTTTTGTATATATTACTTCTTCACAAGGGAATGTAGTTTGGAACAACAGGAGAGTGAGTAAATGATGACATTATTATTATTATTTTTTTTTTTTTGATGAACTGTCCCTTTAAGAGCAGAGGCAACAGAGCAAAGACCATCCTGTATTGTAGTATATACACTCTCAGAAAGAACAAAAAAGGCACAAAAGTTGTAAGTGGGGTGGTACATTTTCAATGGGTACGCGTTTGTACATTTTAGGTACTAAAATGTACACTTTAGGTACTAATATGTACCTTTAAGGTACAAATATGGACCCTTTAGGTAGAAATTGGTGTACCTTTTGAAAAGATACCACCCCAGGGACAGCTTTTGTACCTTTTTTTTCCTGAGAGTGTAGCCAATCAGTGTTAGTATCCACTAGGAAAGGCAGCTTAAGAGGCTTATTTCCAAATATTTTATAGTAAATATGGGTTATATAGACCCTCAGTCTGTATTAATCGAGTCGTCAGTGTTGTTCTCCAAATTTCTTCATCTTCAGAGCCAAAAGCTGCCATTAAACGAGTGCTCTGAGGCGTCTTCATTAGCCTCAGCGAATCTCTCCGGCCTCAGCCAAGCCTGTTTTTCTTTCCCCCTTAGGAAAGGGAAAAAAGAAATGGACTTAATTGAACGCCAAATTGAAAATGCATGACACAAGTGTTGACTTGGTCTCAGACAATATTTATACTTGATTTTATTCAAACAACTGACTAGCGCTTGCTCAGCCGCGTGGCAGTGTCGGGGGTAACGCATTACAAGTAACACAAGTTACGTAATCAGATTAGTTTTTAAGTAACTAGTAAAGTAACACATTACTTTTCAATTTAGAATATTCAAATGACTTTTTCAAATAAGAAACGCCAGATACTTTGTTTCCATGTATTGACTGACAGCTCTGGTTGTTGCCATGGTGACAGAAATGTACATTTCCTTCAGCCTGCGACGTATTCATGCCACGTTTGGTGTGGAAGGGTTTTTACATTTGTAAAAGAAGAATTTTTTTATTTTAAAAACAAGCAAGCAAGCCCTGCCCAGATTTAAAATGTAACTCAAAAGTAACGTAACGCATTACTTTCCATAAAAAGTTTCTAAGTAACGTAATTAGTTACTTTTTTAGGGAGTAACACAATATTGTAATGCATTACTTTAAAAGTAACTTTCCCCAGCACTGGCGCTAGGCTTTAGGAGTCGCTAGCACACAGTCCCAAACAAAGGGATTCGGGAGGCACCTGTGCCCACTGAATGTGAAAGTGACCTCCAGCTTCTACAGGGAGGGATTTGACCAATTACGGCCCACACGCCAGCGCCGACCCGGGCCGAGTACCACACACACGAGAGGCTCTGGGTTAACACAGTCACCCTCATCCAGCAACATCTCGTCCATCGCTCATCCTGTTAAAGATGCATGACTCACGGGCATCTGCTTGTGTAATTGCACCACCGCTTTAATTGTGATTGGTGCTAATTGCGCCACGGTAATTGCAGCCGTTTGGAGGCTAATGCGCTGCATCACTCACAGTTTCGTAATAAAGTGAGGCGACTCTGCCACTTGAAACTGTCAGGAGGGGAAGAAGAATTGTAGTTGTTATTGAGGGTCTTGGTAGGTCTGCTGAGACCCTCGCTTGGCGCACAGAGGAGCTGATGATGATGATTTGAAATATGATTTCGCATGCCAAATGCGAAATCGATGTTAAATTGGATTGGGTTATAGCTAACAGATGCTTTGTTGCTCCAGAGCAGCATTTCTTTATCTTTTTTGCATCACAACCCCTTCATCGGCATACGATCTGCAGCGTTTTACCTTTAACCCACATCATCATCGTCGTGTTTTGAATTGGTGCAAGTTTAAAATACAATAAAATAAAAATCTCTAATCAAAGTTGAGTAAATTGTTTTTCTTCTGAAACAACTCTGCTCTTTCATCGTCGTCTCTTATGACAGAAACATTGCTATTGGATAAAGGCTTTAGGCATTGTTAAAGCAAATTTACATAGGCTATGGCTTTATTTAATTTAATTTAATTTAATTTAATTTAATTTAATTTATTTTATTTTATTTTATTTTATTTTATTTTATTTTATTTTATACCTTTAATTATCCAGGAAATAGCTTAAATAGCTGAGATTAAAAACAATATTTTACAGGAATGTCCTGCATGGCCGAGACATAAATAATTAATTAATTAAATAATTTAAATAAATAAATAAATAAATAAATAAATATAAATAATTTAAATAAATAAATAAATAAATTATATATATATATATATATGTGTGTGTGTAACAAAGACACCAAATTGTGTAGCTTCAATTTAACTTTTGGTACAGTAAGCCAATTTTGCCACAATCTAATCAGCTCTAGATTATATAAATCCTGCATCCTAAATAAATCATATTTTATCACTTTCTTAATCATGACTATCTTGTTTCAATCCAAATGATTAACAAATGTCAAATGACCCATGTGTCCCAAACCTGTATGTGTTTCTTTCTTCTGTTGAGCACAAAATAAGATATTTTGAATAATGTTGGTAACCAAACAGCTGAAGGTAGCCATAGTATTTTTTTGGAAGTCAGTGGCTACCGTCAACTGTACAGCTGTACAGAAAGGTGCAAAAAAATATAAAATTTTATATAATAATAATAATAATAAAAACAATAATAAATTAGTTTTAAACATTTTAAACATTAAAACTATTTTATTTTATTTTATTTTATTTTATTTTTTATTTTTTATCTTATTTTATTTTAAAAAGCAAAGTCTCTCCAATCACCCCGTAGGAATCACTGCTGTATGGTAATGTTTTTGGTCTAGATCCAGACTAGGGCACAAGGTGCCTTCATTCTGCCAACTGTTGTAAAGCCGTGACTTCATGTGATTTTTCGGTCTGAACACAGCTCGGAGCAGGTGACAAACTGCAAAGCCGCGGTGCCAGGGCCCCGATGACGGCGTTAATGACACAAAAAGCAAACAAACGGCCCTAATCTCTGGCAGTATTCACCGCTGAGCTTCACAGACGAGCGGCAGAGTGGCAGAAGCGGACACACCTCTGCTGGCCAAAGTGTTTTTACACGGAAGAAAGCTGTCAAAACGCAGCACACCCCTCTCACTCCTGTGCAGCCCATCAGTTTGGCTAATTTCAAATTAATTGCAGCACAGAGGGAATTATTAATTAGCTAATCAAACGAAGGCAATGGCGATGACGTCCCGCGGCGCTCTCCCAGATGGAAACTGGTGTAAATTGGAATTAATTGGGAGGTTACATTTCTGTTATTTTATTTTGAGAAAAAGCAGTCTTTGCAGCCCCGAGAAGCGTCTCTTGATTCCACTGCCAGCTCCCAGAGGCCAAAGAATTATTTTTGCTCATTACCGAGCAGGTAGGCGCTGAATTCTTTCCATCCGCCATCGTTTTTATCGTTTAAAAACACTCCTAGCGAGGGGTTTCTGGTAGAGCACCACCCTTCCATATCACCTCCACCCTTTACCCACAATGCTCTGTTGCTTTCTCTCTTCTCTTGCATTCAGTCGTTCATTCATCAGTCGGCTATGTATCATGCTTTCTTGGGGCAGCAGGATTTATAGGGTGTCTAATACGGTTTAGTATGTGTGCAGTGAACTGAACAAACCACGTCATGACAACTCACACACTGCCACATGCGAACACTACCTTTATGCTTTTTGGGAGGAATTAATACAGCAGAAATGCATTATGGGCTGTCATAATACCTCTCAGGATATCATTTTATGAAGAACAACAGTATAAGCGCACGAGCAATGATTGTTATTGTCAGGTAATCAAATGCATGGCACGGCTGACAATTATTAAACGTATTTATAACTCGATATCCAGGTAATTCTCTGAAATCATTTGCATATTATCCGGGTTATTAAATGTCCAAAGGATTGCAATCCAGAAAGAGCTTATAAATATCAGCGGCAGGGCTTTCCCTCTCGCTCTCTTTGGCAGTGGTGTTAGTGTAAGAGGCACGCTTTAGGAAGAGGAGATGCTTATGAATGCTGGTCTTATATCTACGCTGAATTATCAGATATCAGCCTCTCTTCACCTGCTGTATGTGATTGATGAATTGCTCTTAAATCCCTTGATACGATCGTTCTGAAAGTCTCATGTAAACAGTGTGCAGCACATCTGAAGTGTGTACTTTTCATGTTTTTGCAAGATTTAAAAAAATACACCTTCGCCTGCGCGAAACTGAGTCAGCTATGAGATATATTCTACAGCGGGGGTCAACATTTCTGAGATCACTACTAAAATGTGTATTTGTATCAAAATACAATTTATTACACTTTCAATACTATTAATATTATCAGCATATTAAAAAGTTGAACTGAAATTCAGTTTGTTCTCAGACTTTTGCCCACTATTGTATCTCTGTGAACAACAATAATAATGATACTTTTATTTATCTATTTATTATTTAAATGTAAAGTCACTTTAAATTAAACAACAGCGATTATAATACTACTACTACTAATAATAATACTAATAATAATAATACAAATAATACTAATAATAATAATTGTATTTATCTGTTTATCAGTTTAATGTAAAGTTACTTTAAATGAAACAACAACAACAATAATAATAATAATAATCAGCATATTACAATGATTTTTGAAAGATCATGTGACACTGAAGGCTGGAGTAATAATGCTGAAAAATCAGCTTTCATCACAGAAGTAAATTCTATTTTAAAATCTTTTTTTTTTTTTTTTTAAAGTTGAATAATTCCTCTTTCAACAACTGACTGGTTTTAGCTTACTGATTCATGCCTGATGAAGGTCATGGGGCTGAAACATAATGAGTAATTAAATCTATATTTTGATCAATTTCACGTGCGGAGTTTGTGCAGGATTTTTATTTATATTTTTTGGTTTGACGTTGGACCTGTTTTTTTGGTCATTTTTCCTACAAACCTATCAATTTCCTAGAGGTGTGCGAGGGTCACTGTTGGCTGAATGCTATTCCTTCAAAAATGACCGTCCTCAATCCCATCTAGTCAGTGAGTGTGCTTTTGTCCTCACATCTGATCCATACACACATCCATCTGCAAAAACTCCAGACAAAAGGGTCCATGTCTAAAGAAGTAGTTTAGGAAGCTGATGGTGCTTGACAAAAAAAAAAGTTGAGCTACAGTTCGCTGGAAATCTTGTTAAACGCCACATTAAACTTTGAAAAAAAGTCATATCAGGTCATGTTACATTTGGCTAGGAATTGAAAAACACCGTTTCCTTGAACTCAAAGACTAAGTGTGCAATCTCTCACTCACACAGAGGTCAAATGCTGACAGTAAGATCCCAAGCCTTCTAGTCCATTACAGTGCCATCTCCAACCATCCAGGGTGTGATGTGACCACTGACCCTTAGCCATAATTAAAACGCTTTTGAAAGAGTCTCTTCTGCTCACCAAGGCTGATCAAAAATACAGTAAAAACAGTAATATTCCAAAATATTATTACAATGTATAATAACAGTCTTCTATGTGAATCTCTGTTAAAATGTAATTTATTTCTGTGATCAAAGCTGTATTTTCAGCATCATTCCTCCAGTCTTCAGTGTCACATGATCCTCTAATATGCTGATTTTCTGCTCAAGAAACATATTGTGCTGCTTCATATTTTTGTGGAAAAAGCTCTTGTTCTAAAAAAGTTCAAAAGAACAGCTTTTATTTGAAATTTATTTGGAAGTTTTGTAACGTTACAAGTGTTTTTACTGTCACTTTCGATCAATTCAATGCATGCCTGCCGAGTAAAAGTATTCATTTTTAAATGACAGCACATATGTTCTTGTTTTGAAGTAAAATGGATCACGAAGATACTCGCTCCTCAATGATTTAATAATTCTCGAATGCTTAAAGTCGCATAGGAAACAGCTTACAGTTAAACTGCCCCAGACTCTGGTCGTTTTCCACCGTTTCCCCTCCCAGATGAATTCATATTTGCAGTCTCCGTAAAGGCTGGCCTGATTGCACGTACCTGTTCTGTTCCTTCAGCTTCACTCAGCAGAAGCTGCACACTAAGAGCACTTAATTCCCAATTAAGGCACACCCCCACCCTGAGCATTTAGTCCATTACAGTGCCATCTCCAACCATCCAGGGTGTGATGTGACCACTGACCCTTAGCCATAATTAAAACGCTTTTGAAAGAGTCTCTTCTGCTCACAAAGGCTGATCAAAAATACAGTAAAAACAGTAATATTCCAAAATATTATTACAATGTATAATAACAGTCTTCTATGTGAATCTCTGTTAAAATGTAATTTATTTCTGTGATCAAAGCTGTATTTTCAGCATCATTCCTCCAGTCTTCAGTGTCACATGATCCTCTAATATGCTGATTTTCTGCTCAAGAAACATATTGTGCTGCTTCATATTTTTGTGGAAAAAGCTCTTGTTCTAAAAAAGTTCAAAAGAACAGCTTTTATTTGAAATTTATTTGGAAGTTTTGTAACATTACAAGTGTTTTTACTGTCACTTTCGATCAATTCAATGCATGCCTGCCGAGTAAAAGTATTCATTTTTAAATGACAGCACATATGTTCTTGTTTTGAAGTAAAATGGATCACGAAGATACTCGCTCCTCAATGATTTAATAATTCTCGAATGCTTAAAGTCGCATAGGAAACAGCTTACAGTTAAACTGCCCCAAACTCTGGTCGTTTTCCACCGTTTCCCCTCCCAGATGAATTCATATTTGCAGTCTCCGTAAAGGCTGGCCTGATTGCACGTACCTGTTCTGTTCCTTCAGCTTCACTCAGCAGAAGCTGCACACTAAGAGCACTTAATTCCCAATTAAGGCACACCCCCCCCTGAGCATTACTCAAGCCATCAGTGCTGGGATTTTACGTGATGTGAGGTGACGGATTTCAGCGGACAAGGTGAACGATGCAGCTTTGGACTCTCATCCCTCGTCATAGCAGCCAGAACCATTTCCCCAATACAATCCATTATGTCTGGAAAGGTACTGGCGGGTTTTGATTAGCCGGGGCACAGGACGACCTTAGATATCCCTTCACAAAGTCACTAAACTTGCCTCCTCCTCCAGACAAAAGGGTCCATGTCTAAAGAAGTAGTTTAGGAAGCTGATGGTGCTTGACAAAAAAAAAAAGTTGAGCTACAGTTCGCTGGAAATCTTGTTAAACGCCACATTAAACTTTGAAAAAAAGTCATATCAGGTCATGTTACATTTGGCTAGGAATTGAAAAACACCGTTTCCTTGAACTCAAAGACTAAGTGTGCAATCTCTCACTCACACAGAGGTCAAATGCTGACAGTAAGATCCCAAGCCTTCTAGTCCATTACAGTGCCATCTCCAACCATCCAGGGTGTGATGTGACCACTGACCCTTAGCCATAATTAAAACGCTTTTGAAAGAGTCTCTTCTGCTCACAAAGGCTGATCAAAAATACAGTAAAAACAGTAATATTCCAAAATATTATTACAATGTATAATAACAGTCTTCTATGTGAATCTCTGTTAAAATGTAATTTATTTCTGTGATCAAAGCTGTATTTTCAGCATCATTCCTCCAGTCTTCAGTGTCACATGATCCTCTAATATGCTGATTTTCTGCTCAAGAAACATATTGTGCTGCTTCATATTTTTGTGGAAAAAGCTCTTGTTCTAAAAAAGTTCAAAAGAACAGCTTTTATTTGAAATTTATTTGGAAGTTTTGTAACATTACAAGTGTTTTTACTGTCACTTTCGATCAATTCAATGCATGCCTGCCGAGTAAAAGTATTCATTTTTAAATGACAGCACATATGTTCTTGTTTTGAAGTAAAATGGATCACGAAGATACTCGCTCCTCAATGATTTAATAATTCTCGAATGCTTAAAGTCGCATAGGAAACAGCTCACAGTTAAACTGCCCCAAACTCTGGTCGTTTTCCACCGTTTCCCCTCCCAGATGAATTCATATTTGCAGTCTCCGTAAAGGCTGGCCTGATTGCACGTACCTGTTCTGTTCCTTCAGCTTCACTCAGCAGAAGCTGCACACTAAGAGCACTTAATTCCCAATTAAGGCACACCCCCCCCCTGAGCATTACTCAAGCCATCAGTGCTGGGATTTTACGTGATGTGAGGTGACGGATTTCAGCGGACAAGGTGAACGATGCAGCTTTGGACTCTCATCCCTCGTCATAGCAGCCAGAACCATTTCCCCAATACAATCCATTATGTCTGGAAAGGTACTGGCGGGTTTTGATTAGCCGGGGCACAGGACGACCTTAGATATCCCTTCACAAAGTCACTAAACTTGCCTCCTCCAAACCGCCTGTTTCTGAATGACAGCTTGGACTTTTTCTTTTCTTCCCGGGGACTCAGCACAGCTGTGATGGACGGGGTTACAGACTTATCCAAACAAATAACAGAGCATGTGGTCTGTTGAAGGTGGCAAGGTTTTTATAATAAACTTGGCTGCCATGGACATGGGAGGTCTCTTCTATTGGGAGCCAGTTTATTGCCACAGTAACTCTGCAACACAAAAAGCCTCCTACTTTATCAGTGTCCGATACACAATCAGAAAACACTGATTTTACTCTGCATTTTGGCACTTGTTCACAATGAAATTGCTCTATTATTCTAA
The DNA here is from genome assembly GCF_001515645.1 of Sinocyclocheilus grahami. Classification (NCBI taxonomy): domain Eukaryota; kingdom Metazoa; phylum Chordata; class Actinopteri; order Cypriniformes; family Cyprinidae; genus Sinocyclocheilus; species Sinocyclocheilus grahami. The sequence continues at coordinate 1,178,505 of NW_015505385.1, forward strand.
TTTTCTTCTGGCAATTTGTTCTCGGACGTTCCAGGAAACTAAGGAATAGTTTGATGATGTGCTTTGGATGATTCAGAAACTCCATCCATACATTGTCAGCAGAAACTTCTGATATGAGATATAAAGTGGGATGTCGTAACTTCTGAGTCTTTTTTTTTTTTTAGGCCATATTGTAAAATAATTGTTGTTGTAATAAGCAATCTCTCTTCGAGTAATTACCAAACGAGTCATGTCACCGGTGGCCCCTCATAACGCATTAATTGTGCATTCATGAAAGTCATCATATGATATATGCACTGCTGTTGCTGATGGGTTAGACAAAACTCACCATCTGTGCACACACTGAGCTCTTGGTGAACACCCAAAGTTTTATGAGGAAAAAATAAGTGAGAAAGTGAGTGGGTGTCTTTTTTTTGGAACAGATTTCAACATTATATAAATGGTCTCTCTCGTTCCACTCTGGACTCTGTTAGCCAGATAAGTGCAGTAAACACATCATGGCAAGTGTCAGAGAGAATAAGGTTTGGTGGGCCTGCATGTAGGCATGCTTATTTATGAAGAGTGGTTTCAAATTGAATTAAAGGGACACCTGAGACCCGGAGGCCCTCTGTTTACAGCGACACGAGCACTAACCTGTTCCTCAGTCTTCACGTCTGGCTATTAGCTGACAACCTCTAATGTACTTCAGGAATAACGTGCTCTAAATGTGAAGTGGAGTAATAGCTACAGCCCAGATAATCAGATTTCAAACCCAAAAAGCAGTTTTATCAGTGCGCTGATCTGCATTACCGCAGAGCTGCCAGGTGACGCACAATTTATTTATTTTTCCTCAGAAACAGCTGATTGTGAGTTTAAGATTGTACAGTTAAATGTAACAGATACCGCAGTGCCACCCCGTGGACTTCAGCCCTGTTTGTTTCCCATCGTCCCAACCTTACACACCTCTACTAAACCCTCTTAAAGGAACAGTTCACCTAAAATATGCAAATCCTGCTTTTTACTCCCATTTCATTCTGTGTGACTCTTTTCTTCTGTTGCACAAAGAATTCAGCGTTTTGAAAAGTCTTCACACGGGTCATAGAAACGACATCTGTTAAACTGAAAGTATTGACAAACTAGCAAAAATGATCAAAATTTAAAAAAAATGTTGATGGTCAGACAATTTTCGCTCAGACGCTGCTCATACATTTCAGAAATAATTACAAAGAAATGGCAAGTAACATGCAATTTTGATGTAGAACAACTGAAATAGTATTTTTCTTGTAAAGCATACCCCATTAATCTTAGTTTTAGTTACAACTTTGAAAAATCACTTTTTGCAGTGATATTATTGCATTCAAAGTCAAGTGATAGCTTTATGAACAGAGTGAAATTTAAGGTGTTATTCATTGAAAATCTTCCCTTCCAGTAAACTACACTGAAAAAAAAAACCAACAATAATAACAATATCAAAATAATATAAAAAATATTACATTTACCTTCATAAAACCTGCAGAAACCCTAATGCACTTACAGTGAGCAATATATGTTTACACATTAATTTACCTTTATTAATGTTATTTAATAAAAAGCATTCAAGTTAGTTTACAGTGCATTAACTGATGTAAACAAATAAAAATTTTGCTATGTATTAGTCAATGTTATAATTAACTAAGGTTTAATCAATGCTCTACAAGTATTGTTGACATAATCTTACTGTATGTAGTTAATGTAGTTGTAATCTTACACATGAAAATGTAAAGTGACACCATAATAAATCATTTATTTAATCTAAACAGGTTTGAGAGCTGAACTTAACTGTTTAATGGTCCATTACTACAGAATTTTCTAATTTCCCCCCCCAAAAAACTACTGAAACTTCCCACTTTGAAAACTACTGAAAACATTGAACTTTGATTTGTGGATGAATCATTAAATCTGATTTGTGAACCAGATTAAAAGGCCAATGACACAAAAGATCGATCCCTGATCTCGTTCTCAAGTTAAACTCAATGAAACAATTCACCGACTGAACTAAATCATGAGTCTTGAGCTGTTTATCTCACAAAGCTAATGTATGATATCAGAAGACATTCTTGTGAGTTACATTTATAGTGCTTTTGGTGTTTTTAGTTATTTTCACATTAAAATTGGGGTAGTTTTTGGGGTTAGTGTGCTGGACAATTTTGGACATGATACAACTTTGGAAAGATATGAGGGTGAAATAAAATTGTGTTTTTAATTTTGGGATTTATTTTAAAAGCCTGTGGAGTAAGCAATTTTTCAAATTTCAAAAGAAGCAGTGTGTTTGTTAAAACTCAAGGCCAAACTCAAGCGTATGCACACACACTCAAACACACACACACACATACATGTATTTGTGATTTACGGGGACTCTCCATAGGTGTAATGGTTTTTATACTGTACAAACTGTATGTGCTATTGCCCTACACCAACCCTACCCCTAAACCTACCCCTCACAGGAAACTTTCTGCATTTTTACTTTCTCAAAAAAACTCATTCTGAATGATTTATAAGCTTTTGTACCCATATGGGGACCTCAATTTAGGTTCTCACCATGACACGAGTCTCTATGAGTGTACACACCTGTACACACACACGGTTTGGTCTGTAAGTAAACTAGACCAGTAATTACTGGCTAGGTATGCTCATTAAGAGACCTGTGAGACCTGAGCAGTATCAGGTTTTAATTGATTTTGTCTCTCTAAATTAGTGGAGGAAACCTAAACAAGCACATTTGATTTAGTAGATCTAATTAGTTCTGTAAAAAAGGGTCTGTGTGATCTGATACTGTGTAAAACGCCCGGGTACCGATGAAACTGACAATCATAGGGTTCTTCAGGAGAACTGGAGCTCTGATAGGACTGCAGTCTCACATATCCAGACCTGTGACTAAACGACAAAACCATCACATCGCATCTGATGCTGGCTAAAAACAGCAGACGGTTGAACGGTTTGATTGACATGTGAGATGACCAACCACTTCCATTTCACTTTATACATATATATATATAAACAAAAACAGATAATAATGTCGAAGCAGCAGTACAATACATGTACAAACTTGGATATAAGACTTCAGTGTTACTAACCTGGCAAACTTAGGCAAATCCAATGGTTATTTTGTCTATATATATATATATATATATATACTGTATATATATATATTTCATGGTAAGATTGGTAAAAACACAACTACTCACAGAATTTGAAATAGAATGAAGATGTGAACCAAAATAGAATGTAAGAAAGCCATTAGAATAGCAGGAAAAACAAATGGCTTCATTATTAAATTATGTAGTAATAGTTCAAATGTATGATTATTTACTGATCAATCATATAAAACCAAAGGTTCCAAAAGTGTTTTTTTAGGGAATCCATAGAAGAGCCATTTTTGGTTATCCAAAGAATTTTTCAGTGAATAGGTCTTAAAATAATCACTTTTTCATATTGTGAAGAGCATTTTTCCAATATAAACAGCTTTTTTGTGGAAGAGAAAGCTCCCATGTTAAAGGCTCTTCATGAGAGCATCGATGCCAAAAAAAGATCCTTCACACACATTTAATTGCACATGTGTATTTTGAGCAAAATAACATAAACGAGTGAGTGTGCAGCTGAAGGAGCAAGCCACTTCTCTTACACCGAGACCTTCGGTTCGAGAGGTTGCAGATTCAGGTTCAGTGAGACGCAGTGAAACGAAACATGAGGTGTAATTTCAGAGCCATCGGGGGAAACCAAACAGCACATCGACACGGCTCTGGGGCGGCTTTATTGGGATGGCATCATGCACTGCTCTCACCCACTGAGAGGAGAGACTATGAAAAAGCTTTGACTTTATAACTCCCTGATCCGCTTTTAAAGATGTTGAATTTTGGTTGACTCGATGGTTCAGGTTTTTGTCACAGTGGGTCTGTTTTCTGTCTATAAATCTCACAGCCAGTTTTTTCTTTTCTTTTCTGGTTTAATTGCTTAAATTCACTTCAGCTCATAATTGGATCAAGTCTACGCAATGCAAAATTGATCTGAGCATTTTAATTTGATATGCTATAAATTATAGGAAAAACAAATCTACAAGAAGTGCTGAAAACTGTAAATGTCTTATAGGGTGTAACTCATTACTAAGTAGTTTATTATTGTATTTTAATTACTTTTCCATTGAAAAAATAAAGTGAGGGATTTATCTGATTTCCCCCCCTGTAATTTAATTAGAGTTACTTCTGATATTATTGCATTAAATACTGTTTAGAATCAATTAGTGGATCATTTTACGTCTAATGTTAAAATATATGTTTTTAATGCATCATTCTCCCTTTACATTATTTAGTCAGTTTAAGAATAATTTATGGAATTTTATATAATTATTATTTGAAAGAATTAAAAGAGCAGTGTCATGCAAAATAAAGTAATGCAATAGGCCTACTTTTTCAAAAGAGTAATTAGTAATCTAATTACACTGTTAAAGATGTAATTAGTAGCTAGTAATTAACTAAAATGTTTTAGTAGCGTACACAACACTGCTTATATGAGTGATCAAAATTAAACAAGGTCTCATTTTTTAATTAAATATAAATAATTATCATTGAAGCTTTCATATGACTTCGATAGAGAGAGAGCCAGAGAGATTCTATATTACAAACATTTATTTTTCATATGAAATATGTTGCAATTAAAAATGTGGTCTGAGACCTTTGGATTCCACTGAACTCACCCAAAATATAAATGGAAATGATGTTCTATACGGTGCTCAATACGATGCTCAAACAATAATTTGAAATGGCTTTTCTTAAGTATTAAACCGAAATACATCCTCAACTGTTTTTGCTTAATGTTGCATGACGTTACCTTTTTCCCCCACACACATTTTTCATATAAAATAGCAGGAATGAGCCAGAGAGATTCTATATTACAAACATTTATTTTTCATATGAAAAATATGAAATATGTTGCAATTAAAAATGTGGTCTGAGACCTTTGGATTCCACTGAACTCACCCAAAATATAAATGGAAACGATGTTCTATACGATGCTCAATACGATGCTCAAACAATAATTTGAAATGGCTTTTTTTAAGTATTAAACCGAAATACATCCTCAACTGTTTTTGCTTAATGTTGCATGACGTTACCTTTTTCCCCCACACACATTTTTCATATAAAATAGCAGGAACGTTTAAGCTAATGCATCCAGAACATGTCTGTTTACTTTAAATAGTCCAGATGATCAATGTCCCCTGGCGTTTATTGATGGATGCTGATCTTTTAGTCCATTTTGGGCTTGTTTCACGTCCCCTTTCAAGAGCTTTCAAAAACACGCCTTGCTTTCTTTCGCCTCTACTCCCTTTTCTGTCCATCACGCTTCTGTTGATTTTGTGGTTTCCAAAATTGGGCCTTGGCTCCAGTTGGGTAGGTTGCTACGGCAACCCGGAGCTTATCTGCTACCAGCTTTTTGGAAAGAGAACAACACGGCCTTTCAAACGTGTTTGACTTTCCAAAAGCCTGTCGTAGCCGGCCAAGAAGCAATAAATACACGCGCTGCATGCATAAACATATTTCATTTATATATATATTCATACTGGGTCTATTACTGCTGGACATGTTCTGTGAGTGGATGTTAATGTATGTCTTTCCGTGTGGTACCTTGTAATAAAACACTGATTAACCAGCAAACACGTATTTATAAACACAAACAATCTCTCATTCCTCAAGCTGGAGTTACAGTAATGCATTGAAGGCTTACCTCCACACGGGGTGTCCTCCCGTATTTACAAAAGCACCGACAAACCAACAGCTTGGCGAGTCACGTCCACCCCGTCAAACGCCACGCTATTTTAAACTGTAGTAATATTCCTTTTTTTTTGCTGTATTTATGATCAAATAAAAGCAACCTTGGTGAGCTGAAGAGACTTAAAACATAAAATCTCCCCCTTACCCACTATATATCACAGCATCTATTTAAAAACGACTTTCTTTATACAGCATTGCACAAACAACCAGTAGTAATGTTTAGATATATGCTGTAACATACAGCACATGCAGTATGTTGTGATACACCTGAGACACAGGTTTCCCAGCGCTTCTGATAGATGATTGTAAGTTAAGATGCAGGCTGAAATGAGGGGGTGAGATGATGGGTGAGAGCTGTGTAACCGTCTGACAGCTAAAAATGTGCTTCTGTCCAACAGCCGAGCTGTCCAGTGTTTGGATTCCATCAGTTCATTTTCTCCTCCTCATACCGTCTCTGATATAATTGACAAATTACATAAACCACCACCCTTGCTTATCTATCATACGAGTTCCCAGAGTTAAAGACGCCTTTCGATTTTTGTGAGAGGTCAGCTAATGGCTGTTCTCACAACTTTCACTAACATTTTTTGAAAAAAAAAATGTTAGGACAAAACATTCTTAAACAGAAATTGAAGCATGTTTATATGCTTTGGATGGATTTCCAGCCCTTGAAGGGGAAAGAAAATGAACGAACGAACGATAATGTTCGAATTGATTGCTAATGGCGTCAGGAGCCTGTAATAATAAACCAAGGAATGAAGAGTTTGTCGTGTCTTTGTCTTTTTTTTATGCTCATATTAAAAAGAGCATTTGTCGTTAGTGTGTTGTTAGTGATTGATAAATACAGCGCTAGGGATAAAGGCCTTTCAGCCGACACTTTTGTGACTTTTTATTTTTATTATATCAATTCAAAGCTTAAAGGCTTTTCTAGTTTTGTTGGAAACGCGACCTGGCTAATTTCCTTAACGCATGATTTCTATGTCATGAAAATGTCATTGTGAGTCCTTTCGTAATCAGATTTAATCATAAGGCACTTCCTCCTGATGCCATTAAAGAAACTAGGGCATTTAAGTGTTAATGAAATATACATATTGTAAATATAGTAGTTTTTGCAAGGCAGGTAATTAATACTGTTTTAGTTTTTGGCAAGTTTAGGGTTTAATCTTTGTAAATGAAGGTTCTGTGTTATCAGATCTGCTGTAGCAGTGCAAAAATATTTCAACAAGTATTCACGCTATTTTAAACTGTAGTAATATTCCTTTTTTTTTGCTGTATTTATGATCAAATAAAAGCAACCTTGGTGAGCTGAAGAGACTTAAAACATAAAATCTCCCCCTTACCCACTATATATCACAGCATCTATTTAAAAACGACTTTCTTTATACAGCATTGCACAAACAACCAGTAGTAATGTTTAGATATATGCTGTAACATACAGCACATGCAGTATGTTGTGATACACCTGAGACACAGGTTTCCCAGCGCTTCTGATAGATGATTGTAAGTTAAGATGCAGGCTGAAATGAGGGGGTGAGATGATGGGTGAGAGCTGTGTAACCGTCTGACAGCTAAAAATGTGCTTCTGTCCAACAGCCGAGCTGTCCAGTGTTTGGATTCCATCAGTTCATTTTCTCCTCCTCATACCGTCTCTGATATAATTGACAAATTACATAAACCACCACCCTTGCTTATCTATCATACGAGTTCCCAGAGTTAAAGACGCCTTTCGATTTTTGTGAGAGGTCAGCTAATGGCTGTTCTCACAACTTTCACTAACATTTTTTGAAAAAAAAAAATGTTAGGACAAAACATTCTTAAAGTGACGTTTATGGAATGTTCTTATAACTTTATTAATATTTGATATATGTTATAATCAAAATTCTTGGAATGTATTTATGATGTCACTTGTAAGTGATAAACGTTCTAAGAAACCGTTTTTGTAATCTTTACACAATGTTATAATCACGACAAGAAAACGGAATATTTATAAAGTTCTTAGAATAACATTCAATTAATGTCATGTTTCAGGTAAAAAATAAAATTTGTAGAATTTTAAGAAACAATTTTTTCAAATATTTGCCATGTGGTATTGAACACTGAATATCAACATTGTATCAAACTAAATGATATTGTATCGAAGTTAGAAATTATAGTATTGTGATATAAGTAATATATAAGTAACACTACTTCTCTATTATATAGCTGAACTGAAGGCAAGAAGACAGTATAGAGATGTCGAAAACTGAGGTCTAGACAGAATCTCCTGACGTTTTTGCTGTGAATCTGTGGAATGCATTACGAAATGTTAAGTGAGAACTTTATCAAATGACAAAGCAGATGAAGCACAGCACTTTGTGAATGAGCATCAGATTCAGTGTAAATCTGCAGAGATGCAGAGAAATGAAGGTTTGTTTAAAACTCTTCCTCTCCTTTCATCTGTTCTTAAGTCTCTTTTTCCTCGCTAGCTCTCCAGCTGTCAGTCTCAGTGTCACTCTCTCTGTGTTTATCTAGTGTGGCGAGATGCCCAGCGTTGCTCCTGATATATGTTGTTTGGTTTGGTTTAACTCCTGCCTGGGTAAGAACTTCGTTAAAAGCTAAAGCTCGTTCATTACCTGGCAGGAAAAGGAGTAGACAGCTCCTGTGCATTATGTCATATGTAGCCAGAGTCCAGGACTTAAAAGCACCTTGATGATGGACAAAAAAATAACGAAAACAGACTTTGACTCGAACATAGGATGTAAGTGCACACATATAGAGAAAACACAGAAAATGTATCCGGTATGACAAAAATAAACAAATCGTAAAAAGTGAATCAAAATGGGTTTTTATGTTGTTTCAAGTATTAAACTGAAATAAATTCATTCACATTATACATTCTCAACTGTTTTTGCTTAATGTTGCATGACATTACCTTTTTCCCACACCCATTTGTCATGAAGTATAGCAGAAACATTTAAGCTAATGCATCCAGACCATGTCTCTCGTCTTTAAATAGTCCAGATGATCAGTGTCCCCTGGCGTTCACTGACGGATGCTGATCTTTTAGTCCATTTCAGGCGTGTTTCGCGTCCCCTTTCAAGAGCTTTCAAAAACACGCCTTGCTTTCTTTCGCCTCTACTCCCTTTTCTGTCCATCACGCTTCTGTTGATTTTGTGGTTTCCAAAATTGGGCCTTGGCTCCAGTTGGGTAGGTTGCTACGGCAACCCGGAGCTTATCTGCTACCAGCTTTTTGGAAAGAGAACAACACGGCCTTTCAAACGTGTTTGACTTTCCAAAAGCCTGTCGTAGCCGGCCAAGAAGCAATAAATACACGCGCTGCATGCATAAACATATTTCATTTATATATATATTCATACTGGGTCTATTACTGCTGGACATGTTCTGTGAGTGGATGTTAATGTATGTCTTTCCGTGTGGTACCTTGTAATAAAACACTGATTAACCAGCAAACACGTATTTATAAACACAAACAATCTCTCATTCCTCAAGCTGGAGTTACAGTAATGCATTGAAGGCTTACCTCCACACGGGGTGTCCTCCCGTATTTACAAAAGCACCGACAAACCAACAGCTTGGCGAGTCACGTCCACCCCGTCAAACGCTGGTTTGCACTGAGAGATATTCAGGAGAAGAGGCTTGTGCTGACTCAGAAATTGAAGCATGTTTATATGCTTTGGATGGATTTCCAGCCCTTGAAGGGGAAAGAAAATGAACGAACGAACGATAATGTTCGAATTGATTGCTAATGGCGTCAGGAGCCTGTAATAATAAACCAAGGAATGAAGAGTTTGTCGTGTCTTTGTCTTTTTTTTATGCTCATATTAAAAAGAGCATTTGTCGTTAGTGTGTTGTTAGTGATTGATAAATACAGCGCTAGGGATAAAGGCCTTTCAGCCGACACTTTTGTGACTTTTTATTTTTATTATATCAATTCAAAGCTTAAAGGCTTTTCTAGTTTTGTTGGAAACGCGACCTGGCTAATTTCCTTAACGCATGATTTCTATGTCATGAAAATGTCATTGTGAGTCCTTTCGTAATCAGATTTAATCATAAGGCACTTCCTCCTGATGCCATTAAAGAAACTAGGGCATTTAAGTGTTAATGAAATATACATATTGTAAATATAGTAGTTTTTGCAAGGCAGGTAATTAATACTGTTTTAGTTTTTGGCAAGTTTAGGGTTTAATCTTTGTAAATGAAGGTTCTGTGTTATCAGATCTGCTGTAGCAGTGCAAAAATATTTCAACAAGTATTCACGCTATTTTAAACTGTAGTAATATTCCTTTTTTTTTGCTGTATTTATGATCAAATAAAAGCAACCTTGGTGAGCTGAAGAGACTTAAAACATAAAATCTCCCCCTTACCCACTATATATCACAGCATCTATTTAAAAACGACTTTCTTTATACAGCATTGCACAAACAACCAGTAGTAATGTTTAGATATATGCTGTAACATACAGCACATGCAGTATGTTGTGATACACCTGAGACACAGGTTTCCCAGCGCTTCTGATAGATGATTGTAAGTTAAGATGCAGGCTGAAATGAGGGGGTGAGATGATGGGTGAGAGCTGTGTAACCGTCTGACAGCTAAAAATGTGCTTCTGTCCAACAGCCGAGCTGTCCAGTGTTTGGATTCCATCAGTTCATTTTCTCCTCCTCATACCGTCTCTGATATAATTGACAAATTACATAAACCACCACCCTTGCTTATCTATCATACGAGTTCCCAGAGTTCAAGACGCCTTTCGATTTTTTGTGAGAGGCCAGCTAATGGCTGTTCTCACAACTTTCACTAACATTTAAAAAAAAATAAAAATGTTAGGACAAAACATTCTTAAAGTGACGTTTATGGAATGTTCTTATAACTTTATTAATATTTGATATATGTTATAATCAAAATTCTTGGAATGTATTTATGATGTCACTTGTAAGTGATAAACGTTCTAAGAAACCGTTTTTGTAATCTTTACACAATGTTATAATCACGACAAGAAAACGGAATATTTATAAAGTTCTTAGAATAACATTCAATTAATGTCATGTTTCAGGTAAAAAATAAAATTTATTGAACACTGAATATCAACATTGTATCAAACTAAATGATATTGTATCGAAGTTAGAAATTATAGTATTGTGATATAAGTAATATATAAGTAACACTACTTCTCTATTATATAGCTGAACTGAAGGCAAGAAGACAGTATAGAGATGTCGAAAACTGAGGTCTAGACAGAATCTCCTGACGTTTTTGCTGTGAATCTGTGGAATGCATTACGAAATGTTAAGTGAGAACTTTATCAAATGACAAAGCAGATGAAGCACAGCACTTTGTGAATGAGCATCAGATTCAGTGTAAATCTGCAGAGATGCAGAGAAATGAAGGTTTGTTTAAAACTCTTCCTCTCCTTTCATCTGTTCTTAAGTCTCTTTTTCCTCGCTAGCTCTCCAGCTGTCAGTCTCAGTGTCACTCTCTCTGCATTTATCTAGTGTGGCGAGATGCCCAGCGTTGCTCCTGATATATGTTGTTTGGTTTGGTTTAACTCCTGCCTGGGTAAGAACTTCGTTAAAAGCTAAAGCTCGTTCATTACCTGGCAGGAAAAGGAGTAGACAGCTCCTGTGCATTATGTCATATGTAGCCAGAGTCCAGGACTTAAAAGCACCTTGATGATGGACAAAAAAATAACGAAAACAGACTTTGACTCGCACATAGGATGTAAGTGCACACATATAGAGAAAACACAGAAAATGTATCCGGTATGACAAAAATAAACAAATCGTAAAAAGTGAATCATAAAATACATATTGAAGCCATTTCATTGTATTTTTAGTTTGTTTGACCAATGCATTTGTAATCTGCACGTTGAGATTGATTTCGGTTTGCATTAAAAGCAAGACTAAAGAGACCGGGCAGATTGCATTTTGATGGCATTTTGAGAATATGTCCCATTATTCACGGCGGGTTAAAAGGCAGACGCTAAGGCGAACGCAGGTCATTCATTTATTAAAGAGGCCGAGGGAGAAAGCGAGAAGGAAAACAAAAGCATGATGAGGGAAAGGGATAAAAAAGAGGGGGGAAATGTGGAGGAGAAGTCCAAATGGAGTTGTTCTTTTCATGGACGGGTTGCCAAAGCCATGATTGGTTCTCTCAATGTGTTATTTCAGACATTTATCCACTTTTCATACTCGGCCACAGGGTCTAATCCATCTTTTTTGGGATCTCTCTCTCTCTGCCAATACGTCTCTCCCACTTGAACTGGATCACAGACTTTTTCTTTCTGCAAAAACAGTTACCTCACACCTTTAACCCTAACCCTAACTAACCTTAACCTTAACCTTAACCTTAACCTTAACCTTAAGCCTAACCCTAACTCTTGCTCTAACCCTAACCCTAACCCTACCTCTAAATCTAACCCTAACCCTAACTAACTTTAACCCTAACCCTAAATCTAACCCTAACTCTAAATCTAACTCTAACCCTAACTAACCTTAACCCTAACCCTAACTCTAACTCTAACCCTAACCCTAATTCTAACTGACCTTAACCCTAACCATAACCTAACCTGAAACAAGGATGCATAAACATACGTCAAACAGTTTCCACAAAAATAATGCAAAGAGTTTTTAACATTTATAATAATTGAGCAGCAAATCAGCATATTAGAATGATGTCTGAAGGATCATGTGACACTGAAGACTGGAGTAATGATATGTATGTCCCATGGCAAACAAAGTAAATATTGCATGATAAAGTAGTCTGCAGAAATATGTAGTCTTGTTTAACATGTATTCTTCGAAACGAGTTTGCAGCAGAAATCATACAGAACAGAGTAAACGAGTAAACAATTTAATAATGCAATTGAAAACATAAGGCCATTGTTATGACAACTAAATATAACAATGATAATAAAATTAGGTGTCATCAATACGTCAGTTTTGTACGTTTAAATGCTAAACTTATTTAAGTATTTGTAAACTTAGATGCTGTAAATGCGTCAGTATTGTACGTTTTAGTGTCTGTAAAAATGCAACTAAATGTAAATTTTGTAGAACCACATTTTACGTATGAATTATCATCACGTTGGTATATGAGCAGTTACATGAGGCAAAGCGATTCCGTCGGGGGAGTTGAGCTACATCTAAGGGTTTATATGCATAAAGCAAGAGTGCATGCTCATTTCAAACTACGTGAGGAAAGTGGAACAAAAAAAAAAGACAGTTTTCTGTGTGTTAAATGTCTGTGAGCTGGTCCTTTGCTGTCTGGCACTGATGTGTGTTTGTGTGTGACGAGATGATGAGCTAAACCACCGACTGAGTGAATGCTAGAAGCTTGTCCATCACATCACAGTCAGCCATGCGTTTGACACTGCAGGCCCGAGCCAAGCGACCGGCTGTCAATCAGACCCTCAAACAGCTGCTGCTCCTCACCGCACTATATTACAAGTCTGCTCCAATCGTCCGTGTCTCGGAGAGGTGTGAGGGGGAGCGAGGGAGAGGTATAATAAGGCCTGTGCTCAGAGAGGCGACCTGGAGCACCAATACTGTAATAATAGTGCCGCTCTGTCAGCAGGACCATGTGAAAACAAATTAGCCCAGTGATTAATGGATGGGAATAACAGCTCACAGAATGCCAGAAGAGAAGAGAGACACAGTGAGGAAAAGACCCAACACCTCATCTCACGTGAACACACACACACACACACACACACCGTAGACTTTTATATAAATATTTTACATAAACCTCATTATAGTTACTACAGAAACATCCTAAACCTATCTCTAAAAGAAAACTTTTCTGCATTAAAAAAATACATACATATATTTCAGAATTATTATTATTATTATTATTATCTACTCCCATGTCCTGAAATGTCCTCAAATATATTTAACTATTATATATTTAGTAAATGTTCTCTAAAATAATACTATATAAGTATACTTTCTCTAAAACAGTATACTATATTTTAATCATTTAATAGATTTAATAACTAACCCTAACTAACCTTAACCCTAACCCTAACTCTAACTCTAACCCTAACCCTAATTCTAACTGACCTTAACCCTAACCATAACCTAACCTGAAACAAGGATGCATAAACATACGTCAAACAGTTTCCACAAAAATAATGCAAAGAGTTTTTAACATTTATAATAATTGAGCAGCAAATCAGCATATTAGAATGATGTCTGAAGGATCATGTGACACTGAAGACTGGAGTAATGATATGTATGTCCCATGGCAAACAAAGTAAATATTGCATGATAAAGTAGTCTGCAGAAATATGTAGTCTTGTTTAACATGTATTCTTCGAAACGAGTTTGCAGCAGAAATCATACAGAACAGAGTAAACGAGTAAACAATTTAATAATGCAATTGAAAACATAAGGCCATTGTTATGACAACTAAATATAACAATGATAATAAAATTAGGTGTCATCAATACGTCAGTTTTGTACGTTTAAATGCTAAACTTATTTAAGTATTTGTAAACTTAGATGCTGTAAATGCGTCAGTATTGTACGTTTTAGTGTCTGTAAAAATGCAACTAAATGTAAATTTTGTAGAACCACATTTTACGTATGAATTATCATCACGTTGGTATATGAGCAGTTACATGAGGCAAAGCGATTCCGTCGGGGGAGTTGAGCTACTTCTAAGGGTTTATATGCATAAAGCAAGAGTGCATGCTCATTTCAAACTACGTGAGGAAAGTGGAACAAAAAAAGAAGACAGTTTTCTGTGTGTTAAATGTCTGTGAGCTGGTCCTTTGCTGTCTGGCACTGATGTGTGTTTGTGTGTGACGAGATGATGAGCTAAACCACCGACTGAGTGAATGCTAGAAGCTTGTCCATCACATCACAGTCAGCCATGCGTTTGACACTGCAGGCCCGAGCCAAGCGACCGGCTGTCAATCAGACCCTCAAACAGCTGCTGCTCCTCACCGCACTATATTACAAGTCTGCTCCAATCGTCCGTGTCTCGGAGAGGTGTGAGGGGGAGCGAGGGAGAGGTATAATAAGGCCTGTGCTCAGAGAGGCGACCTGGAGCACCAATACTGTAATAATAGTGCCGCTCTGTCAGCAGGACCATGTGAAAACAAATTAGCCCAGTGATTAATGGATGGGAATAACAGCTCACAGAATGCCAGAAGAGAAGAGAGACACAGTGAGGAAAAGACCCAACACCTCATCTCACGTGAACACACACACACACACACACACACCGTAGACTTTTATATAAATATTTTACATAAACCTCATTATAGTTACTACAGAAACATCCTAAACCTATCTCTAAAAGAAAACTTTTCTGCATTAAAAAAATACATACATATATTTCAGAATTATTATTATTATTATTATTATCTACTCCCATGTCCTGAAATGTCCTCAAATATATTTAACTATTATATATTTAGTAAATGTTCTCTAAAATAATACTATATAAGTATACTTTCTCTAAAACAGTATACTATATTTTAATCATTTAATAGATTTAATAAATATAATAAATTATCATCATACAAAATAATTAAAATTTCAATTAAATTATTATTATTATTATTATTATTATTATTATTATGTCATCAAATGTCCTCATTGATATTTAGCCATAAATATCCACATTTTTGTCCATAAATTTGAGCTAAATATGCATCGAAATGGAAACATACAATATAATATTGTTTCCTATGAAATTAATGCATTTAATTGGTTTATTTAATAAATATAATAAAATAATACTTCAATATCATTACAATAAGCAAACAAATAGACAGACATACTGACAAAGAAACAAACAAATACAAAAAAAATATATAATAAATAAATAAATATAATTTATATATAATAGTAATATAAAACGTTCTGTATTTTTAGATGTCTTTTTTTGTGAACCATATTTCACATTTTGGTGAAAACAGCTGTGTCAACAGGAATATGATAATGTACATGAATGTTCAATAAATAATGACATTATCATAAATATTTATCAACTGATGTCATGCAACTGATGTTTGGTCACAGGTGTGTGCGTACTGAATCTTCGAATGCAGTTCATACAGAACATTTTATAAAACCTATTTGCCATTCCTGAAGAGATTTGCCATCATAAAACTTCATTTTACATTTAAACAACCCACAACCCAATCTCACATCACCATCATAACCACATCTGTCGAGCGCTCATTTTGACACGACGGCCACAGAGCTAAAAGTGAAAGCCCGGTCGTCTCAAAGCTCCCTCTCCAGTGCATCGTCCAGAGGAATACAGCAGATGCAAATGCAGACATTTCAATTCCATACATTTAACATCAGCACAATCACATTACAGGCTGTGTAACCCGAGTCTGCTCGCTGCTTTCCCAAGTTTGTTTTAGCCTCCTTGGGGGTGCAGTGAGCTCGGACCCAGACTATAAAACAAAATCAAACTATATAAAAGCCATATAAACACAGCACAGACATTTAGCCATTTTTAATCTTTCATTTGAGATAGACAAGGGCTTGTGTGAGAAGGGGGCACATGACTCTAGGGTCATTTAAATCAACAATAATATTTTGAAAGACAGCCATGGCATGAGCCGGAGCAGGTTTCTGGGGGAAACGAGGTGCAGGAACGGAGGGAGGTGAGTAAAAGTGGTGCACGATGACAGGCAGGGGGCAGACGGAGATGACAGACATGGCATTTCAGCGGCACGAGTGTGTGTGTGTGTGTGTGTGTTCGTGTGTGTGTGTGTGTGTGTGTTCGTGTGTGTGTGTGTGTGTGTGTGTGTGTGTGCGTGTTTGTGTGTGCGTGTTTGTCTGTGGGTGTGGAGGTTCTTCTCTCTGCTGTGGCCCACACAAGACTCTCTACTCAAATATACACTGCTGAACTCATTTGTTGCACTCTTGTTACACTGTTTTAAAAATGAGGTGTTCATAGAACCTAAAAGCCAACCGTTTCCATTAGTTTCTTCTTGTGTGTGTGTGTGTGTGTGTGTGTGTGTTAGTGTGTGAGTGTATGTGTGTGTAAAAATGCTATTTTGTACTTTTTTTTCTGAGAGTGTATCATGGGAATTTCTAAGACCTCTAAATGATCAGCATGATCACAGATTTGCTGAAGAAATGGGAAGTATATTTATCGTCTAGCAAGTAAAATGCTGTTTTGCATACATTTTAAAAACATCCAGCTTCAGCTCGTGCTTCACGTGTCTTTTTCCCTTGAAAGCTTTATTGAATGTAAAAATAACTTTTAGATTGTTAATAATATTTCAAGACATATACAGAAGCAACTTAGGTTTACTTGATTATCCAGACATTATTGTTTTTATAAAAAAATCATGTTCATATGTGTGTCTCAAATCTCATCATCAGGCTTTTGAGGAATGCTTATTTATTCTTCTCTCAATTGTCATTTGGATTGGATTGCATTATATGTTTGGATATTATTGGAGACATAGAGTGACGACATTTATGTCATTTCATGTGAGTATCTGCTCTACTGTTATAAAAAATCTCATTGATTTACATTGCAAGCATCAGAATTTCTTCATTTTCTTAAATGTGTAGCCATAAAAATATCTGCACCTGCACAAAACTGCATATTTTTTTCAGTTTGGGCTTCTGAATAAAACTTATGTGCTGTCTAAAGTGAACTTTTTTTTTTTTTTTTCAACTACTTACATTTTCAAAACTTTGCCTCTTTTTTTTCTCAAAACTTTACACACAGATCTGAGAATTGCGAGCACAAAATGCAAAATGCCTCACGTCTCGTGCAAAATGAAGCATTGCACTCAAAATATCACAAACACATCTCAAAAGCAAACATTTGCAAACACCCCCTAATATTAATTCCTGTTATTTGTGTGTGTTACATAGAGAACTGTGTGTAGTGTTTTGCAAAAAGTGTTTTATGAAATTGAAAACCGAATCAAAGGCTGAGAATTAGTGCATGGTTTTGTAGATTTGGTTTGTGCTTCTGGTGTTCGAGTGTCAGCTTTCAGAAATTGTGTGACAAGTAAAGATTTTGTGTGTAAGCAGTTGAAAAAAAACTGTAATAAACTGCATGTTTTTTTGTTGTTTTTTTTTCGGTTTATCAACATGTCATTTCTGGTATTGTGTCAATTGCTTATTTACACTTGTGAAGCATTTTGAATTGCACTGGATTTGCTTGAAATATGGTATAGAGATAAAGTTGATTGAAATAGGATTGACTGACTGAATATATAGCTTAACTGTACCTCATAGCCTTTTAATATATGCAAATGTGCATGTGCATGTTTCTCAGACTGCCTTCAGGCCCGAGTACCTGCTCATAGCCTGCTGGCAACTTTTGAACAGGCTGTGTTTTTTGCCAGCTCACCTCAGAGGGCACGAGCCCACCTCAGTCAAACAAAACCTCAGGAGGAAGTTTTAGCGCCAGTCAATCCTTGTGATTGCATGAGCAGGTGGGCCACACAGACGCTGTGAACCCTGGATGCGGTAGAGCGGCGGACACATCCAATAATATATCACTTTTAATGGGACTAATTTACTGCATATTTGCAGCTGGGAGAGGTTTAAATAAATCCAAATGGCCGAATCCAACATGCAAACCGAATAAGCCAAGAACCCGGCTATACTCGGCTATAGAGAGATGTTCAAGAGATCGTGCATCAAGCCAGAGTCCTGGAGAGAGGACATGACAGACCTCGTCGGCTTCTGAAGAGTGCTTGCTGTTACGTTAACCACAAACGGCCAAAGCTTTTCAAGCCTTGAAGACCGAGTCATCACTTGATGGCATTAATAATACTTGAGTGAGTGAGCAGAACATGGGATGGATTGAGAGGAAGACTAGATTTAATGACACAGGTTTGCCAGAAGACCAGAAAAGGCCCAATAGTGGTAGAAGTGAAAATATGAAACATCAACACGCACACATCTGCAACGAGCATTATGCCCGTGCGAAACGAAGGCACCATATACTTTCGCTGGAGCGCATAATGACCCGTATTCATCACTTGCGTCATTCAGGTAAACATCTCACTCAGTCTGAGATGAGAGACAAAACGGCAGCTTTGGAGACCCCGGTTTAGTCATAGACCTACTGCAGGCAGGCCATTCTTATCCCCTGTACAGTTACAAAAATGCATCCTGCACTGATTTGCCAATTACTGCATGTTCTGGAAAATATGTTGCATCAGACTAGAAGTTGCACTGGGGTCAAAAAAAGAAAAAAAAATGGTGTAGGTCTATAAGTCACTTTGTAATGCTATTCAGAAAAAGCATTGATAAAATAAAATGTTTGCAAACATGTAATCACTATAAACATGCATTTTAGTTCCTAACACGCCACAACACATTTTATAAACATAACAGTAGTCAGAACAGAACAAGAATTAAAAATAAATGTATAAAACAAGCATAAATTATAATGGCATTCATTATAAAAAAACAGCATATAATATAAACGCTAAGCTTAAACAAATGTATTTAGAGTGAAACTGTGCATGTGGGGAAAGTACTATACAAATAAACTTGGGCTCACGTACCTCTGTCATTCCAAATGTGTGCAATATGCGCATTTTTTGCTTGATGTAAATTGCATTTTATAAATCACAGTTTGGAGTATGTCACTATGGAAGCCACAGAATTAAATGAAAGAGTTAATTGTCCTTGTAATTTTAAGTTTACATCTCAAAATTCATTGTTTTGTTTTGTTTCCACCACGTAATGAAAAAATAAACAAGTTTATATCTTGCAATTTCTGATTTTTTCCCCTCAAATTTGAAAAAAAAAATTGAAAGGCGTTACTTTTTAATTTATATATATGTTATAATTCCCATAGTCAAGTGACTTGTATTGATATAGTGCTTTTTTTTTCTTTTTTTTTACAATAAGGATTCTTACAAAGCAGCTTCATGGTAATAAACATACAAAAATTACAGAATCAATAATGCAGACTTTATCAACTATGAGACAAATCTGTTGTGAAGCAGCTCAAAACAGACAATAGTAGTGTCATTATTGAGCTCGAGTCAGTGCAGTGCTGCTTCCATTCTGTTGACAGCATCATTAAAAATAAAGCATATCTACAGAAGATGGTAGTCTCATCATCCATCTCAAGACAGTTCAAGTTTTGTTCTTGGAAGCTCTAACTCATGATTATCTTTGCATTAGTTAAGCATGAATTAATGCATGAGTGCCACCGCATTGTAAAGAGTTACCAATAGTTCAGAATGGGCCCATGCTCTGTCGACCGAGGGATGGCATAAATCCACTTGCTGCTGGAATCTGTTTGGTCAGATTGCGGGACACAGACAGGTACTCTACCTGAGCCCTCGGGCCCCTGGGGCCGAAAGGGCCACCGGCTGTAGATCGGCTCCTGACTGGCGCCAGTGCTGTCAAAGGTTCCTCGTTAAGGCCCGCAGATGAGGAGGGCAGACTGGGCCGTATGGGGACGCAGGCTGTGGAAAGCCAGTGGACGTAACCGAAGCAACTCGAGCACTTAATGACATTTTATATAACTGTTAAGCAATTATTGAATACATAAAGCCTTTTTTACAACATCCGAGCACGCTGTGCGTCTAGGGCTCCCAGAGAGGAAAAAATGAGCATCGAGCGGCCAAAATCTACATTTTCATTTGGCAAAAGCAGCCGAGGTGCTGTTTAATCCGAAGCATGCCTTAGGTTTCATATGCAAGCAGCCGCTCTGCTTTTAATTGACAGATTGCTTTCCTGACTGCAGACTCGCCGTTCGCAAGCGGCTTTCCAAAGGTCCTCGCTTTATAGAGGGGTTCAGGCAGGAATAAATGGATAATATTGGTATCTGATTCCTCCCGTCGAGAGAGGCCCACACTTAACCCATGAGCGCAGGATCGGGGCTGATGCCAGGTCAGTTCAGACTCATTACCACTAGGGTGAGGGCTTTACAGACACCCTAATCCATGGTGCACCGCAATGTCAAATGAAATGTGAGGAAACACAGATCATTAAAAACATGGCACTCTTTAAACGGCCACATGCACCGTACTCTTGCACGACGGTAAATCTTTCAGTCTTTCTGACCCAACCTAATATGCTGTGAGTCGCTCTCGCTCTTTATGAACATCTGTTATTTTCTCAGTTTTCCCTTAAAAAAGGAACTCCTTATCCAGAAAAAAAAATTGATTTGTTAACCAAACTGCTTAAAGTAATGTATCTTCCGAAAGGGCACAGTAAAGAAAGAAAGAAAGAAAAAAAGAAAGAAAGAAAGAAAGAAAGAAATTTGACCAGATCGTACTTGGATATATATATATATATAAAATAAAATATAAATCACTTCTTGGTAAAATAAAATAAAACTATATATACGTGTGTGTGTGTGTGTGTGTGTGTGTGAGTGTGGTGTGTGTGTGTGTGTGTGTGTGTGAGAGAGAGAGAGAAAGTGTGTGTGTGTGTGTGTGTGCGCGTGTCTGTGTGTGTGTGTGTGTGTGTTTTTGTGTGTGTGTGTGTGGGAGAGAGAGAGAGAGTGCGTGTGTGTGTGTGTGTGTGTGCGCGTGTCTGTGTGTGTGTGTGTGTGTGTTTTTGTGTGTGTGTGTGTGGGAGAGAGAGAGAGAGTGCGTGTGTGTGTGTGTGTGTGTGCGCGTGTCTGTGTGTGTGTGTGTGTGTGTTTTTGTGTGTGTGTGTGTGGGAGAGAGAGAGAGAGTGCGTGTGTGTGTGTGTGTGTGTGCGCGTGTCTGTGTGTGTGTGTGTGTGTGTTTTTGTGTGTGTGTGTGTGGGAGAGAGAGAGAGAGTGCGTGTGTGTGTGTGTGTGTGTGCGCGTGTCTGTGTGTGTGTGTGTGTGTGTTTTTGTGTGTGTGTGTGTGGGAGAGAGAGAGAGAGTGCGTGTGTGTGTGTGTGTGTGTGCGCGTGTCTGTGTGTGTGTGTGTGTGTGTTTTTGTGTGTGTGTGTGTGGGAGAGAGAGAGAGAGTGCGTGTGTGTGTGTGTGTGTGTGCGCGTGTCTGTGTGTGTGTGTGTGTGTGTTTTTGTGTGTGTGTGTGTGGGAGAGAGAGAGAGAGTGCGTGTGTGTGTGTGTGTGTGTGCGCGTGTCTGTGTGTGTGTGTGTGTGTGTTTTTGTGTGTGTGTGTGTGGGAGAGAGAGAGAGAGTGCGTGTGTGTGTGTGTGTGTGTGCGCGTGTCTGTGTGTGTGTGTGTGTGTGTTTTTGTGTGTGTGTGTGTGGGAGAGAGAGAGAGAGTGCGTGTGTGTGTGTGTGTGTGTGCGCGTGTCTGTGTGTGTGTGTGTGTGTGTTTTTGTGTGTGTGTGTGTGGGAGAGAGAGAGAGAGTGCGTGTGTGTGTGTGTGTGTGTGCGCGTGTCTGTGTGTGTGTGTGTGTGTGTTTTTGTGTGTGTGTGTGTGGGAGAGAGAGAGAGAGTGCGTGTGTGTGTGTGTGTGTGTGCGCGTGTCTGTGTGTGTGTGTGTGTGTGTTTTTGTGTGTGTGTGTGTGGGAGAGAGAGAGAGAGTGCGTGTGTGTGTGTGTGTGTGTGCGCGTGTCTGTGTGTGTGTGTGTGTGTGTTTTTGTGTGTGTGTGTGTGGGAGAGAGAGAGAGAGTGCGTGTGTGTGTGTGTGTGTGTGCGCGTGTCTGTGTGTGTGTGTGTGTGTGTTTTTGTGTGTGTGTGTGTGGGAGAGAGAGAGAGAGTGCGTGTGTGTGTGTGTGTGTGTGCGCGTGTCTGTGTGTGTGTGTGTGTGTGTTTTTGTGTGTGTGTGTGTGGGAGAGAGAGAGAGAGTGCGTGTGTGTGTGTGTGTGTGTGAGTGAGTGAGAGAGAGAGAGAGAGAGAAAGAGTGTGTGTGTGTGTCATAATCTGTATAAAATATGGACAACTGTTATTCATGGAGTGGCATTATTTAACGTACACAATCATAATGATTTGTTTACTGATAGAACAATTACATTTGAAAGAAAGAAAGAAAGAAAAAGAGAAAGAAAGAAAGCGATTAAAGCCATTTAAAACTCATGAGATTCTCCACAGAGACTAAACACATGAACAAGGCCGGTCAGTTGTAACCAAGCAACTAAAAAACAGGAGAATAGAAACATGTTCCACAAACACTCTTAACTTCCAGATCACTCATTACTTCCACTGTTTTATCCATTGATCAGCAGTGATTAATGTTTTACTGATCCGATGAAAGTGGAAAAGTAATAGATAAACAAATATTGATCCAATAAAAGTAGAAAAACACTACAATAACACATTGTAACACTCTCTGTTTCCAGGTCAAATGTCTGGAGTCCTTCTTTGAGGAGGCCACATCTCCAGCATGCTTTCTTCTCCTCGTGTTCACTGCAGACCATAAAGCTCCGTGTGCTATCAGCGGTGCCGAAGCGTGAGCAGATTGTGAGGTAAATCAGAGGTTTAACACGGCGGCGACTAACACGTCTGATCTCAGCACAGAGTACATGACCAGTCATCTGTTTGGCACAAAGCTTTAGCACAGAGACTGAAAGCCGATCTGGGAAAGACCAATCAAAAGCAGTACGCCTGCTAGTCACAAATCACATGAACACGGTAATGAATGATGGAAGAAAGTAGTTTAATACAAATCAAGAGAGCAGATTATATGGAAATAAGACTTAAGTGATTTGAATGGCATTTACAGTGCATGCAATTCAAAAGCATGCATTTTTAAATTAAAATGAGCTTAATGTAAACTTTCAAAGTAAATAAAAGTGAGCTCTCAGACTTTTGGCCCCCATTGTATAAATGTAGTGCCGGTAAGGTGGTAAAGGTAGTTTAAAAACAGTGAAGCCGTGCCAGAACACATACATTAACTCAGTACTGGCCAGCTTTATTCTGTGTCAGGAAAGAACTTTAATTTCATGTTCTATAATATTTAGACTGTGCATAAAAAATCACCTATTTTATGGAACAAGGTGTGCTATACAAACCACGGAAAACAACTAGGGGACGATGACTAAAAATAACTGAAACATAGAAAAATATTTGCACAGCACACTGTACATGCACATAAGCGTGACTTCTGGACAGAGAGGAAAATATACGGAGAGGTATTTGCGTTAGACTCCACTCCATTTACCGTGAAAATATTGCATTGCGTTGAACAAAGTGTGGATGATGGGGAAAGAGTGATAGCGAGAGGTCGAGAGAGGGAAACAGATTTATAACAGTGGAAGAATACTGTAAAATGCTTGCAGGTCAAATTTACGTCCAGAAATGTGGTATTGTAACTACATGTAATGTGCAACTACGTCACCTTAAAATTACCTAATACAATATAATATACATTAAAAAAATTTGAATAAGAATTGTGTAACTGCAGAGTATAATAACTATTCATATATATATATATGAATATATGTTTTTTTTATTTATAATAATTATGTATTTATAATCATAATGGTGTGCATTTTTGGCAAGGTTTTCTTGCATTCTTAAAAATAAAGGTGCTTAATAGGTTCTTCATTTTTGGTTCCACAAAGAACCATTAAGTCAAAGGTTCTTTAAAGAACCATCTCTCTCTCACCTTTTTATAATCTGAAGAACCTTCTTTTGTCACAAAGAACATTTTGTGAAACAGAAAGGTTCTTCAGATGTTAAAAGTTCTTTATGGAACCATTAAGACAAAAAGGTTCTTCTGTGGCATCACTGTGAAGCACCTTTATTTTTAAGAGTGTGGTTACACAAAAAAAAGTCAAGTCAAATAAAATAAAATTATACAAATTGAGATAGAGTTTGCCAGCTTTTTATTTTATTGATATATAAAAAGAGTTATCAATTGGGTTCTTGATATATATATATATATATATATATATAAATATAATATGATATAATATAAATGGGGACAGAGTTTGTCAGCTTTTTATTTTATTGATATTTAAAAATAATTATTAATTAGCTTCTTGGTAAAATAAAATAAAATTTATAATATAAAATAAAATAAAATAAAAAAAATAAAGTAAAAATGAAACAGATTGTGTACTTTTGACAGCTTTATTTTATTTTAACATAATATATAAAACCTCTACTTATCTTATGATGTGTTTTAGGATGTACATTGTATCAACATAAGACATGAACATTTTACACTTAGCCCTGTTCCCCACTGCTAAGGGTGTTTGAATTCATGTATGTTAGTGTTTATGCGTTCAGAATGAAGAGGAGGAGTGTGTGGTGTGGGATGCCCGGGCCCGAGGCCTCCTCAGCTCCAATGATAATTTGTGGTTTGGTGAACATACGCCTGGGCCACAAAGAGGGCTTCTGAGCAGCTCAGTCTGGCTTCGGCTCACCCATTCCATCCCAAATAAGACCACTGCCTTCACTCTCAACCAGGGAAATATTCTGACCATATTCCACCCAATTTACTCTGGCACATGTCTACAGAGCAGATTTTTATATGCATAGTTCTCAAATGCCACCTAGCCCCCCTCCGCCACCCATCGCTCGGAAAAAGAGCATGTCAAACAAAAGTATAAAACTAGCCGCCTATTTATACCTGCCCTCTAAAAGCATCAAGTAGGGAGCCAATTAGAGAACAAGTCTTAATATGTTTGCTTTGTTTAATCGCAGTTTTTCTTGCTTATTTACAGTGGATGGCTATGAATCACTTAAGAGCTTTTGGGATCCCCCAGACATCCATTATACCGGCTTCTGCGTTTTGAGAAATGGGGTCTGTTTGGACCAGAACACCATCTCGGTAACCGCAGGTCACAAAGACGGGTCTCAGCGCCGGATAAAAAGCATTCTGTTCGAGCTGTTTGGGAATCGCGAGCCAATGCAGGAAAAGCCGTCACTACCTGAGATGGAAGGGGCAGTAAAGTTGCAGGATCGACCGTTTTTCCCGATCCGGCTTTTAGAGCTTGTCATTCTTGGATTTAGAGCGGCTCTATGGCATTATGTGCTGACCATTCAACAGGTTGTCAGTTATCGCAGGCCTGCTCTGGGCATTCATGGGAAACCCATGCAAAGAGTTCAGAAGTGACAGTGACTTGTGAAAGATGACAGGAGGTTGTTAAGACTTAAAGCTGAATAGTCAGTCATCAGGACTGCAAAATGACCACATTAGGAGGTAATAGGAGGTGATACGATATATGTTTTGTGCTAGCAAATACTATATATATATATTGCAGGCAAGGTTTGAGAAGCTATTCGCAGACTATTTATTCACAACAAGAAATAATCCAGAATATATTTTAATCCACTTGGAAGGCGAAGGAGTAATGCAGATGTAACAGTATAACATGTAAGGTTAAAGCAAGATCAGACAACGCTATATATAAGGGGTATATAGAGCAACCGATGGTAGGGAAGCATGGAAGCAAACAAGAACAAACTT
Organism: Sinocyclocheilus grahami; assembly: GCF_001515645.1. NCBI lineage: Eukaryota > Metazoa > Chordata > Actinopteri > Cypriniformes > Cyprinidae > Sinocyclocheilus > Sinocyclocheilus grahami. Next base: position 1,204,557 of record NW_015505385.1, read on the forward strand.
AGAAACAATGACAACAGGAACTAAACAAATAGGACATTTGAAAATGGAAACAATGAAACAAAATATATTTCAAAACACAAATTTTGACCACCAGAAAGACTCGGCAACTGTACCATATATAGCGGATTCAGAAAATGCACAGATATTTCAACACACCATGTCTCCCAAAACGGCAAGTATCAATTTAGACATAAACACATCAAAATATGACAGTACAAATGTTCAACAGAGCGCAAACCCACAAGACTATTAGTATAACCCGCTTGTGTTAAGACCAATTTTACAGTTTACTTTTGGGTTTTCTGGTGGGTTGTTTTGTCATAGTCACCTACAGATTTCATGGTCAAATAACTACAATTGACAACTCAACCAAAGAAAAGAGACAAATGATGAAAAATAGAGAGGTTCTCCCTTCTTCTTCCATTGCCTCACTTTTGAAATTATCATAAGCAAATGTCTTTCGCTCCCAACGTTGACATCCCAGTGGCTTGCGGTTGTGGTCTCGAGCGTTTCAGTACACATATACACCCACATTTTTTCTGGCTTTTGGAGGACTGCATATCCCAGAGGGCTTTTTTTCCTCTTTTTTTATTATTATTATTTGTTTTTTTAAGGCTTCTGGTTTTGACGAGTTTCCATGGCAACTCACATCAACAGAAAAAAAGGAGAAATTGTTCAATGAGACAGATTTTCTAGATATGTTTGTGTCTCACAGTCATGGGATGAGAAGAGTCACGAGATTAAAATGGAAGGGGAAAAATAAAAACCATTAACCAAAAGATCAACCACACTGATATTTTACTGGCATGTGACTCATTGGTGTTCAAACTGAATGTACATAAGCACTTTTGAAGTCATCTCTGCTTGAAAAAAAAAAACATCTTAAACTTGAAACTTAACTTAAAATCCTAACTTGACTTGCTGGTTTAGTTATTTGTCAGTTTATCAGAGTATGAGACCCGTTAGACCAATGTAGACCAGCTTAGACCAGCAAACCAGACTTTTTTCAGCAGGGAAATTAACTTGTCCTTGCATTTGTAGGATGTTTGGCAGGTTTCTTTTGTGGACACAGGTGTGTTCCTGCTGACCTTTCGTCAGGTCAGGGTCACGACCCCTTTGAGCCACAGTCAGCCGTGTGTTTAGACGTTCCGATGGCAAATTTCCTAGCTTTCACCCCCCTTGTTCAACCTAATCTTCGGTAAGTGTTCACAGATCTTGTCTTCTTTCTCCTGAGGTCCTGGTTCAGGTTTACTGGATCCTCTCAAGTACCGTGCCAATCAGACTTGTTGAGGAATTGTACTAGACTAAAAGCAGGGAACATGCTGGCATGATCAAAACTTGGCGTACTTTAAAACTAGGGTCAACCACTAACACACAGAGGACTGGGATTAAAAGACAAGACTGAGAAAAACCAACAGTCAATAACGTGATGGATGAAGTCTTGTTTACAGTACCTAAAGTCCAAGACTTTAAAATGGACAGAAAAGCAAAATGTCTGAACATGACAGGAAAATGAAGGAACACGCATACACATTTCACGCCTTGCTTAGATACACAAACTGTGCTTCATTACCTTACTGATGAACCTGAACCACACACACACTCCCACACCCTCACACACACCATATCTCATGTTGAGAAACAGCAGGTCAGTGTCTTGTCAATTTATTTGTTTTTGGAAACTAAATACCTTTCCCAAGTAAAAGTGCTTGTTTGGGATTCTCCTCATTCCATGTTTGCCATCTGATCTTTGGAATAAATCTATCAAGCAGCTTCTTTTATCTGTTCTGCCTGGAAACAGACAGGATGAGTCTAACTGGAAAGAAGTACGCACACACACACACACACACACACACACATTCAGCTCACACACACACACACACACACACATACATCCCACACACACACACATTCCACACACACACACACACACACACACACATTCAGCTCACACACACACACACACATTCAGCTCACACACACACACACACACACACACACACACACATTCAGCTCAGACATACTTATTAGGGCTAATTATGTGGTTATTAGAATATTTTCTCATTCACCACATAATTTGATAATTCATCACAATATCACCACAATAAATCCTGCCTCTACCTACATTGTTGCCAAACTCCAAAATGTACCTTTCACATACTTGTGGCAGTAAAACACCAACAAACTTTATTCCTTTTCACACAAATGATGATTTTAGAGGCAGAATGTTGATTAATAAAGACTTATTTTTGTGCAGTTCCTTGCACAATACTATGTTATGACATCAAAGCACTTTTACCATAATGCATTATTTATAAACTGATACATTTTGACATTTGCATCACATAACCAGCTCTATAATGCTCTTCAATTCTCTATGTGTATGTGCTGTACATGTGGAAGAATTGACAATAAAGCAGACTTGACTTGACTCTATATATATATGGCTTTTCTGACATAGCAAACTTGCTCGGTAGCGCATCCGGTAAACATCGCACTTGTTATGGGGAGTGCTCGGATATGAATCCCCTGAAACAAAAATCAAGATAAAACAGTTGTAGAAGAATGATAAAATAGCATGGCTGCTTCGGCAAATGCATTTACCTCATGTTTTCTTTTGTTAACACTATATTAGTTAGGTTCAGGGTAGGTGCTACGCTATTTACGAGCATGACAGAGCATTATCTTCACTCATCATCGGACATTTAATTTCATTGCCATTCACGTTCATTCATTTCTGATCAAACTGAATGCACTTTTAGTGAGACTCATTGGACACTGAAACATGCAAGAAGTAACATAATGTAATTTTCCTGAAATGTCGCCACAGGTAGCCTGGGTTGTCTGTGAAAGTCTCGAAAAAGCCTCCTTTATGGTTTGTGCTAAGCTAAAGCATTTAGCTATTTCAAGACTGCCATCTTTACAGTAGTTCCAGAACATTGCTTCTGGTCATTGTTACAAACTCAGCCTGAACTTTGAGAAGAGTTGATTGATTTCTTTTGGCCTACATTCGGATCAGCACAATGCACGTGTGACCGTGATGGACTATTTCCCTTTCCTCGTAAGACATGCAAATGGAAAACACCATAGAGCTCCCATGTATCCAGTTACGCTCACCTTCATGGTGGAATATCTTTGTGTTGACGCCAAAATGCCAGGATAGTTCTGGAAGCACCTCCTGAACTCTGCCTCAATGCCCCGATGACTGCTCACCATCTATTTTCTCTCTTCAACTCTCTCTCTCTCTTAAAACTACAGTGTGTACACATTCTCCATCCTGGTTCCGCTCTTGAGCGTGACTCAATGAGCCAGAAAGGATCCAGTGGGTCCAAGCTGTGGGGGTCGACGTGGAAATGGAGGCCACCTTTGAGCCCTCACAGCTTGGCATCCAGACATCACCTTCGGAGAGATGAAGGAAGATACAGCCAATTACATTGCTTGTCACGGTATCACGCTGTGCCCGCAGTGGGTGAACACATCAAACAATGATAAAAACAACCTCCTGCACTGCCCACAGCTGCTGGGGCTGTCAGGAATGAGAAGATATATACAGCAGCCGCTTCATGACTGATCTGCAAAACCAAATTCAACATCTACAAGGGGGAGGACGTATCGGGGGGAAACTGAATGCATTTTTCTTTGCTACTGAATATTACAAATTCAGAATTAGATCTGAAAAACGATTGCATACTTTCAAGTGTATGAAGTGCAAGCTGCCTCATGCACTTCTTTGGCTGGTGCTCAACCCTTCAGCAAGTACTGCATGTGGTTTCAAATCTGCAATCTTTGCTTATGGGTGTTCAGTTCCACATACAAGTTTTTATTGGGCCAATCTCCTGAACCGTAAATGCTTTTTCGGTGCAGATGGTGTAATTACATCATCCATCAGCTGGGGCTAACTAGATCACGGTGGTAACATTTGGTGGGTTAATGCAGTGAATTTGCATGTCTTGCATGCAACTTGAACCCGAATCTGCAGGGGGAAATATTTTGCTGCTTGCGTGGATTCTTATTAAAATTACTAGTTTTTTTTTTTTTTTCTGCAAAAATTTGCTGAACAGTGGTAAATGTGACCGTAGCCTCTACTAACTTATTTCAAAACTACACCATCTGGCTTAAATAAGCACAGTTTGATATATGGTTGCAAAGGGGCAGAAAATCTCCATAAACTTTACAAAAGTTTTCAAAGATTTTCTGAAAGTTAAAAAAAAAAACTGGAATGTTTCCAAAAATTCTCAAAGTTTTCAGAAATTTACAATCCACCCCTTTGCAACCTTAGTTTTGACAACATATATTTGGCTAATATTCTAGTATAGATTCATATCTTACCACTTTTTCTGTGAATGACTCAGGATATTATGTTACTATAGCTCCAGAGCAATTAGTCACATGACATTTACAGCTCAGGTGATTGGCTCAAAGTTCTCAGAGCCCACGAATACAGACGACAACTTCAAATCAGATATTTCTGGAAGGTCCCGTGCCAGCAAAGCAACTGGGATGAAAAACCTTAGTCTGTCAAAGATGAACTTAATGTACATTGAAAAAAAAGTATTTCCTCTCTATGTGCACCACAACCACAGAAACAACGCAGTACGACATGCACTCTGACTTTTACAGAGGCCACTACGGTGATAGAGGTTTGCTGCTGCTGGTCAGATGGAGATGAACTGAAACGCTGAACCTTAACAACATAAGAGGCCAGAGTCCAGAGAATGACAAAAACCTATAAGAGGACACAGGGCAGGGTTTACTGGAACAGCCAACTTGCTCTTTATATGGAAAAAATACAGTCATCTGATTATAACACCCAGCCTGCTGCTGAGCACATGGGCATCACTCAAGACCACAGTGTTAGCATCCTCTAATAAAGACTGATGTCTGGAGACAGGAACCAGTGAATGACAGAAATAGAAACAAATGTAAAATGCCAGATTTAGGGGGAGGAAGAACGTATGACTACAATAATTAAATAATTAAAAATTCCATAATTAAGGTGAGTTGAGCACAAAGTTCTGATTTCTAATTTCTGTACCAGAATGACTTTTATTTATTTTTTGACTTCACCTTCATAAATGTATTCAAGGTTGGCCAAAATCAAGGTTTGAACAAGATTTGAAAACCATATGCAAGATATCTCACTCTTTTTGCCAATGCTATTTTCAAATTTGATGAAGCTATGATTGAATGGAGAAGAGGCAGAGCCTCGCTTACTGATTATCCGTCTGCAAAACTGGATTTTGCCTGCAATTCAAGGCTGGAATGATGTTCCCATGTTTACTGTAATTCTCTCTCTTTTGTTGTGTGGCTTAAAAGAATGGCGAGTTTTGTATTCTTTTGAAATCTTTGAGAAGAAAAGTGGTTCTTTTAGAGTTAGATTGTTTTAGTTTAGCCTGCCTACCCTTGTCCAAACCTGCCCCAACACACTTAGCTGGAAGTTTCTAGTAATCCTGAAGACATTAATAAGCTGGTGTTTATTTAGGATTGGAGCTAAACTCTGCAGGATAGTGGCCCTCTAGCAGAACTGGACACTCCTGATGTTGAGGACGCTACCTTGAAATGGTTGCTTGTCAAGTTACTCATCATTTAAAGCATAGTTAAACTAGAGCCCAAGCCAGTGATTCTCAACTCCGGTCTGCTCTACGTGTTTTGTATGTCTCTCTTATCTGACACACTCAGTGCTGCATTTCCCAAAAGCTTCGTAAGCCTAAGAAGTTCGTAAAAACGATCGTACGACTGATCTTAATATTACGGTCTGTTTCCCAAAAGCATCGTAACTTAAGTAGCACTTGAAAATCAAGGTAGATCTATGAGTGATCTGGAGTAATCGTAAAGCCCTAAGTACATCGCAAGAAGACAGATTTATGCGGTCGGTCACCTGCAGGATTTAATTAAAGATTGCACCTTTAACTTTATTCAAGTGCAATGTGATTATAATATTTGGATTTGATTGCACTTTATTGTACACTTTATTACTCGTTTTTAAAATGAATT
>NW_015505385.1:1210747-1212700 GCF_001515645.1 Sinocyclocheilus grahami
CAAATAATCTTGTTTAGCCTTTGAATTAAGATTATTTTTCTTACCAGATTGGCAGATATTTTTGCTTGTTTTAAGCAAAAACGTACAAAAATTGTGATACTTTTTTTTCTTAGAAAACAAGACTTAATATTTTAAGTCATTTTACTTGTCAAGTGAATGCATCTTGATTCAAGAATGTTTAGATATCTATACTAGAAATTACTAACTAACTACTCTCACCCCGCAGGGCACAAATTGCTTAACGGCAGATTAGAAAGTCCTCATTTAGATTCAACCTGGCCATATCCTAAAAACACAATCACAGGAGTCATCAAGAGCTCTTTACTGCTCCCGAAAAAGCAAACACTGTGGAAGTGTGAGGAACGCACAATCACCAGGGACATTCTCCAGGCCAAGTCACTGCAATAAGACACAGCCATGCGGCCCTGTCCATGGCGCTCTAACAACCCAGCCACTTGATCGTGAAAAACGTCTTCAACTGTTTATAGTTTTACAATGACATCACAAGAGAAAAGGTCTGTGCAAATATACAGCTCGAGAAGGCCGCTCCCTTACCGCTTTGGAAAAGAGCACTAGTCCGCTATCCCGTGCAAGTTTACACAGACCATTTATTTTGTCTGCACCTGAAAATATAAACCTATACTTAAGCGTGTCTCATTAATATAGAATGATTTTTTTTTTTTTTTATTTAGCTGCAAGGATGTAAATTATATGCAGTAGCTGTAACTCCTCAGTACTTGCTGGGTCAATTTAACAACACAAAAACCAAGCCGTTTTCATGCAGTTTTCATTAACCAAATTAGATCTCAAAGTAGACATCTCAGATTTTACATGAACAGAAAATGACCAGATTTGCCTAAGGTGGGGCCCTTTCTTTGAAGGAGTTTGCCACATAAAGTCTGAAAAGAACATTGTTTGTAGCCAGGTGATTCAAACTAAACGTTCTGAATTAAAGGCCCTTTGTTATTATAAAATATGGAACACATGGAAGTGGGCACACCAGCAAGTGCTCTTGCAAAGTTCAGTATTCTTAACAGACTGTGTCCCATAATATGATTTAAATACCAGGTGCATCTGAAATAAGAAAATGAGACATTTTGGACGATTTTACCGACAATATTTTCAATTCAAGGTAACTTCCCTTGGAGCGCTTTAGGTGCTTTCATCACAACTGACCTTTAGGAAATTGAAAAGAGCCACTCAGACTTTAATGTTTCTTTTAGACAAAGATGAAAAGAAGATTATAGTGGGGTGCATGCGTTTAGGTGGATGCATACATCAGGATTAGGCCGTCCTGAATTCTGTCAGGATTAAGCCTTTGTGGGATTTAGCACTGATATGGATAATAGCCATTCTAAAATTTACAGCAGAAAGGGCATAAAGACCACTGCACATATATTTTGTGCAATTTTTAAAAGTCAAATTGGCCCGTTAAAAGTGTGTCTTCTATTGTATATTTGTTGTGTTCCAAAACCGTTTGATTTGCCTCACTGTAAACATCAGCAGCTCCCTTACAAGACAGCATAGCTGTGGAACCTGAAAAGTCATGATTTGGAACACTCTACATAGGCAGCAACTCAACACAAGTTTTGAAAAACAACATATACAATCATTGGGCAAAAGGTATTACCCTTAAATAACAAATACTTACACCAATACAGTTCTTGTCAAAACGATTGTAACATGACCATTTTTAAATGTATAAATGACATTTCTTATGCTCAAGGGCTGCATTTGTGTGCTCAAAAATACAATGAAAACTGTAATTTTTTTAAAATATCATTAAAATGTTGCTGTGTATTCAGTGTGAATATATTGTAAAATGTAAAATAGTAAATTATGTTTATCTGAAAGTGTAAGAATGCAAGCAGGGGGTTCAAAGTAATAGAAGTCTATGGAATGTCCCCACAATTCACAGAAATCTAACGTGTGTATGTGTGTGTGTGTGTGTGT
>NW_015505385.1:1212951-1215335 GCF_001515645.1 Sinocyclocheilus grahami
GTGTGTGTGTGTGTGTGTGTGTGTGTGTGTGTGTGTGTGAGCTTTGCCCGCTCACATCACTTCTGTGTTGTAGCAAGTGTGTGTCGAACAGGAAAAGTCTTCTAACACTGACAGCTGGACAAAAGCCAGACTCCGGTGGTTTTAAGCCAAGACTGGTGTGTGCAACATGAACTAGGCACATATTTAAAGATTGGATGCATAATAGTGATGAACAAATTGAAACATATGACTATCCAGAAACGCCTAGAACAAGAAGTGGGTGTAAGACAGGGTTATTATATTTACATACATCCAAAAACAACCATTTCTTAACTACATATTTTATTTTTGTTAGTTGTGAAGGAAATGTTTGATTACCAACATTCTTCAAAATAATTTATTTTGAGTTCAACAGAAGAAAGAAGCTCATACAGGTTTGGAACAACTTGAGAGTGAGTAAATTATTACAGAAATGTGATATTTTGGTGAACTATCTCTTTAAATAATCAAATGATACGTGTTGTATTAAGTAAAAGCTATTTAAAACCCAGTTTATTTCCATAATGTGGCATGTTTTTGATTGAAACATGATATTCAATGAGACAAAAAAAAAGAGTGCTGGTACACTTTTATCCATTGGGAAATGAACTGGATCGTGAATGTGAGTTTTTATATGACAGGAAGTTGAAAATTGGGCAATTAAAAAAAATAAAATAAAAAACTGGTGATGACAGCAGGAAAGAAAAATTGTTTAAGAGTTGGAGCAAGGTATTCAATTCAATTATTCAACTTTTAATTAGGTTAGTTCATGTTATTCCAAGGTTCCAATCCACAAGGAGTCAATTCTTGATTTCCTTTTGATTTTAATGATAGAAAGTCATAATATTTATCGAAACTTTTCGATAGAATATTTAGTAAATTGCTGCCGTTTATTTCTTTACTAAAATGCCACACACTGATTCACTAGAATGAATCAGACTTGTCAGCATTAAATGAGAGAGAAGAACATTTACAATTGCAAATGTAATTATATTAGAGCTTTTAACGATTGACTGCCTGTTTTATGTTTTATTGTGGTGTGATGCATGTTATTGCACAAATTATGGAAAGCACATTGGTCAACATGTGCCGTTTTATTCGTGCTATACAAATAAGGCAACACTGACACTGTGACAGTGTTTAGCCACTATACTGCTACCTGATAGAAAAGGTACCGCATTACTATTTTGAAAGCACCTGACTAAAAAAAACGCAGCTAGTAAAATAGCCACTTCCAAGATTGATGGAAAATGCTTTTGGCTTAACGTCGGCTCCATATTCAAGCAGCTCTCACAGCTGACTAAAGGCAGACATGTGGCCTAATGTTGGGCCTAAATGACAAAGTGCCAGTTCTACAGCAACAGTGAGAGCAGGGAGACCAACTGACTGAAACAGAACCATGTTCTCATGCTTTAATAGATGCTGAAGTGGAAGGAAACAGATGCTGAGAGCATGCACAAGTGAATATCCACAAGGTTTAGGTTGCATGCAAGGGACAAGGCCTACTCGCCAAATGTTGATTATGGGTAATTATTTGGTGACAAATTTCAGATTTATTTTTTATTTAAGTGTAAAAAATCTTGCATTTTTCAGAAAAGCATTAATGTCTCGTGACACTGCTGCTAAGCGTCTCTTTATCTGAAATATGTCCAGTCTTTAGCACAATGACACTGTATTTTGGCAGAGTGTCAAAACATCTGTTGCCACTGAGGTTTGTGCGGCCTAATAAGTGCTGAAATAGTTCTCCAAATTGTCAGTTTGTAGCAGCGGCTCGTCAAATTAGCATGTTCTCTCGCCAGTCGTCCCCCAAAGGTAACAGAATCTGGCTCAGGGGACCGTCCTGACAGCTTTTCACTGCTAGTATGGCCTTCTGTAGAGGCAGTTTCAGAAAGCTCAGTCATAAAAGGCTGGTTTTAATGACTTTTGTGTTTTCCTGAAACACTCTCGCTGCTAAACTCCACCTAAAGAGCCGTGTGACCACAAACGTCTGTTCTATATAACCAACGGTATAAAGTAGGACCCAGAGATCACTAGTTAAAACGTCTATTTTTCTTTTTATTTTGTTAGAGTATTATCAGTTCAGATGAATGATGTCACGTTTACTTGACATTACTATGATGAATTACAGTAAATTGGATTAGTGACCTGGATATAATGCAAGTTCTGAAACATTTCATATTAATTTTTCCAGAAAAAGAAGAATACCAACATAGCATTATTAATTGTATTATTATTACATTTCACATTGTCATAAATCAGTAAATTTAAATAGTGACCTATATATAACGAAATATTTGAAGCATTTCATATACATTTTCCAGAAAAAGAAGAATACCAACATAGCATTATTATTATTATTATTATTA
>NW_015505385.1:1215781-1216316 GCF_001515645.1 Sinocyclocheilus grahami
TACCTCAGTTTGTAAAGGGGTGTTGTTTTCAATTGCTAAGTTGCTGCTAACTAATTATGTCATTCCCAATAATGAGTGTCGCGTTCAAGTATTAGCTTTTGATAGGCTAAAATGCCTTTAATGAAGAATATAAGATATAAGTGACCTCTGCCTAGACCGGCATCAGAGTTGATGGCATCCACACAAGCAGCCTAACCTTCTGCTGCTTGGCAGCGAATATCAGGAGTCAGGATTTTATTAAGCTGTGGTCTCGGCTGGCAGCGGTTCAGGATGACAAGGAGGGGGACCCGGTGAAGTGGATAAGTTGCTCTTTGTGGAATCAGACAGAGGTGAAAGGCGGCCTGTGCGGAGGGGAACGGCAGGATCGCCCATCTGGCTCCACGGCTGACGCTGAGCCCCGCACTTCTGCCCCTGCTGTTTCCGTCAGAAACCGCAGCGTCCTCGGGTCCCTCTGTGTGTGTGTGTGTGTGAGTGAGTGAGAGTGCGAGTATGTGTGTGTGTGTGTGTGAGTGTGTGAGAGAGAGAGAGAGTGTGA
>NW_015505385.1:1217945-1218435 GCF_001515645.1 Sinocyclocheilus grahami
TAGATAGATAGATAGATAGATAGATAGATAGATAGATAAAGCAAAAATATATGTGAACAAACAAACAAATAAATGAATAGCACATTTTGAGATCCCTAGGCATTGTTGAATGCAAGAACGAGTCGTGTGCAAGCAGACTCTCTGGAATAATGCAGCTGAATGAGTGCTCAGTGCTGCTTTATTAGTCACCGGAGGCTTCGCTTGACAGTGTACCTGACGCAGTCCCCTCCACGCTGACCTCTGCCCGCCTGCCTTCCCTCAAACCCCACACTCTTCCAGCTTGTCATCTCCTGTCAGGCCACGGCCTTTTCACCGAGAGACGAGAACGCCGACCCTTTACACTTGTATTTTTTACTGCACTCCTTGTGCAAAGTGTCTAAAGCACCCAGTTTTTTTCCGAGCGGGCACGTTCAAACACATGTGGTACAAATTACATCCGTGCGGCGCGACTAAGCCGCAGCTCTGAAAACCAATGAGCTATGAAACCTTG